>NC_137189.1:27112533-27145033 GCF_960531495.2 Zeus faber
TGTGGAGTTTGCATGTGCTCACATGGGGTTTCCTCCACCTAACATCAGTAAGCACCCCCACCAAAAACATACACACATCATCGTCTGGGCAGCAATAGAAACTCATCACCAGGTCCCCGAGCGCATCCACGACTGCTCCTGGCTGTGCCCCCGAAGGAAGGACAAGCCAGGATGGGTTAAACACAGAAGCCTCATTTCACCGGCCACCATCCATGTGCGTGCGTGTGGTGTAACAATTAAAGATTGTACCTGCGTATAATACTGCGGCGTCTCAGTGTCAAGCATTGCATCACCCTGTATACATCACATTAGTCATTATTCCAACCCCGAAAACCTGCTGTGTTCCAAAAAATTCAGAGCTCCTCTCGTCATTTAGATGCATCGGGACCGACATCAGTGGTTTTTTAGATGATTACGCGCCAGATATTTGACTGAGGCCTAAGCACCTGCACCACCGGTATTTCCATTTTTGGCCGCAGTGATAATTCCCCATGCGATAAGATGCATGTCTTGGAAAAATGCACCTATCCAGCAAATCCAACAAAAGCTTCATACCGTACCTCAAAGCTTCACAAATCGTACCTCAAATTGCTGACTCCCATCCCCATTCACTATCGCAACAGAGCAGTGACTTTGGAGTGTAACTCCATATTCGAGCAAAGTTGATGCCATAGTTGATAATGCAGTTTATGAGAACTATTCTACTAGCAAGTGAGTCTTTAGTTGGACCGTAGTCTGTTTTTAACTTTTTTTTTTTAACCCCACAGAGTAAAGCCGTGGCCTTCGCAGTGAAGACCAACGTCAGCTACTGTGGAGCTCTGGACGAGGACGTCCCGGTTCCAGCCACCGCCATCTCCTTCGACGCCAAGGACTTCCTCCACATAAAGGAGGTTCGGGCACGGCTACAGCTTTACAGCACATAGCAAGCAGGCAAAAGCATCACACAAAATAAAGCTTGTAATCAGGGTTTCCAACATGTCTGGGGAGCGCCAGGGGTCCTTCAAGAGGTTCCAGGGGGTCTATCCCCAAAAAATTGATGCATAGTTACACTTCACTGTTATTAAATTCCCAAGATGTTAGCACTGCAAGACTATGCGCAAGATTGACTGTTTGGATCCTAGTTTCACTCTCCTTAACTAGAGTAGAGACACTAAATCAGATCTAACAATAAACACATTGATCTCAGATTGGATGCCAGAGACAAAATCTGATCAAGTTATAGGGTCCGTGGCCTGATGAGGATCAAACTAAGGATCCTTTAGGAAAAGATTGAGAATCATCAGGAGAGATGAAGGCTTTAGTTTGAACATTTAACTTGAATTTGTGTTTCTGTTCTGTTTCTGTTCATTGTATTTACAATATGCTGGTTTGGAAAGCAAACTGTTTCAACATACTTTCACATTCTTGAGGTTTTTATTGAAATGGAACAAAAAAAAAGTCAGTCCCAGCTTTGTTAGTTTGTTAAAATGCACATGCATCTGCCTTTGAAATTGCACAAAGAAATAATAAATACATGTCTAGTAAAGATAACCTTCGCTATGGCTTAATTACAGCATGATAAAATCAGCACAAGAACATTTTATTCTGAAGAATTCAAGGAAAAGTGCAAGTTGGTCTGAAATTACACCAAACGTGGAAATTAAAATATCTGTAAAAAGTATTTTTTACAGATATTTTACAATCTTTAAAACTTGTTGACACCTTGTTAATACCTTGAGGATACCTTTGTCAAACCGAAACCACCTCCAGCTCAAACTCTTAACGGGGACATTTCTGGACATTTCTCCCGCAGAAGTTCAACAACGATTGGTGGATCGGACGTCTGGTGAAGGAAGGCTGTGAGATCGGCTTCATCCCAAGTCCACTGAAGCTGGAGAACATCCGGCTGCAGCAGGAGCAGAAGCGAGGACGTGTCCAAGGGTAAGACCAGACCACACCTTCACACCTTCAGAGAACCACCAGCACACCGTCTAAGGAAAACATTTTTAAAGGTTTCTTTTTGACTGAAACCTTATTTTTCGATCATTGGGAATCGATCCAAGTGATCTTTAGAAGATCAGAATCTTCTAAATTGATCCAGTTTCGGGAGAGTAGCTTGAGCCAACTGTCCACATAGCTGCAACAGGTAGTACAATGGGGCAACCATGACCATGTTCCTCTTCAGCACGGCATTCTGCTCCCTGGATGCATAAATATATAGGCTTTGAAGCAGGATACATCATGCCAGCACCTGAACTTTATTATTCCTTCAAAACGAATGGGCCAATCACAAACACATTCTTCAGAAAACGCAATTGCCCGGTTGCACATCAGTCAATTTCAAGGATTTTAATTCAAATGCCAATATGGGTTGACTCCCCGATCTAAGAATATGGTTTAGGTTAAAGAATATTTCCTTAAATTTAGCAGACGCTTTTATCCAAAGCGACTTACAATTGTTCAAACACCAATGGATGCAGCCATCAGGAGCAATTAGGGGTTAAGTGTCTTGCTCAAGGACACTACAGCATGCTAGCAGGAGGAGCCTGGGATTGAACCAGCAAACTTTAGATCACTAGACCACCAGCTCTACCGCCTGAGCTACCAACCCCCAAATATGATGGGTCCCAGCTGATTGCCTGTTGGATGGCAATGCCCTTAGTGTTGCCCTAGCCCTAGATTTGGGTCAAACTGCTGAAATTCTGTTTTAAGTTTGCCAAATTCAGAGAGTAAGTGGATTCTTATTTGCAGTGGCACCCTTGAAAGAGGCAAACCAGCTATTACCTAAGCAGAGTTGGAAGATTTTCACATCAATCCCATGGAACTACCTACCCTTTTCACTGAGTATGTTCAGTGGGCTCAGATACTCAAAATGTTGTCTTTGTCTTTAGTCATTGTCTAAAAAGTTAGTAGCCCTAGATTTGGGTCAAACTGATAAAATGTTGTTTTACAATTTGTTAAATAAGACTCAATGGATTTATGTTTACAGTAGCAGCCTCGAAACAAGCAGACCAGGCCTTGGAGGTTTATTTCTCAGGTGGTATTTGGATATTTTACCTTCGTTTTAACCATCACTCCCAGTGAACTTTGTCCCCTTTGCACTAAAGCTCAAATACCTGAGTCCAAGTACAGTCAAGGAAGGGAAAAAACTGAATAAAGCTTATAGGTTTTGAAGTGTATCTTGACCCAGTTGAGTCCTCCCGATCTCCTTATCTTCACCGACCTCATCTTAACTTTTCTCCTGGTGCAGGAGGTTCAATAAGAGTGAAACCAACTCAGCGCGTGTAATTAGCATCATCCAGTCATCTGGGCTCTCAGACGCCTTGCCGGCGTAATCAGTCTTGAAGTTCCTGTCGCCTGCCATTTGTGCCTCACACACATCTACTGCTAGCCTACCGAGTTTTAATGCTAATTCAGCGTAATGGCCCTGACACCCTTGATTGGAGTGCGTTAGCATCGTAGCCGGAGACGTCACCGAGCCTCCAAACAAGGAGAGCTGAGCTGACAGCAGGTGCACGGAGGTCTGGATGTGAGGTCTTCATGAGGACTTTGGGAGGTTGACCTTGTCCATGGACTGGTAGACCAGCCATCAAAATTGTGGGCCACATGGGGCTGGAGAAACGTGTCCCTCCAGATTTCAAACATCCAAGGTGGTCTGGGCCGGTACTTCCTCCTTGCATCTTCTGGCCTAAACTAAAAGTCTGTGCTTACAAGAGATGGAGAGTTTAAGGGATACTCCAGTTTTTTGAGGGAAATTTTATTTTCGTCTGTCTTACCCTGATCCTGTCACAAAGGTACTAATTCAATCCTTGTGTGTCCAGAAGCAAGACGTTAACATGCCTCTGTGAAATTAGGGAAAATACGCCTCCCAGCAACTCAAAAGCTGAATTATTTTCAGTAAGTGATACCTCTTGCATCTTCATGATGTGAAAGTACTGTCAATATCTTGGTTCTGGAAACACAAGGATGAAATTTACCTTATTCTCGTCTGAATCTGGGTAAGATAGACAAGTCCCCAAAAAACTGGAGTATCCCCAGTATACCCATAATTCTTGACGCTTGACTCTTGACAGTCTGGAAATGGATGAATGCATTTGGTCAGCATATAGTTGGGATTTGGATGGAAAACCCAAAGGGTAAACTTCAATGAGGTGAGGAAAAACTAGCGGGCTGGTTAGCATAGTAACCGCTTTCTGCTGTATCTATGGTAGTGTAGAAAAACAAATTTATTTCTGCAGTTTAGGATTAAACCTGTCCAGCTCTGGATGTGAGAACGGTCTTTCCTTCAGGTCAACACCTTGAGAACCTGGGTGAAAGTCTACTTTATTCAGTGCTCCATCTGGTAAACTTCAAACGTTGGTTGTTCTTGGTTTCAAATGTGTTTTGGTTTGGTTTTTGTTTTGTTTAGTTTTTGTTTTGTGCATTTTCCACATTAATGCTGCGCTGTGTCTCTGTCCCTCTTTATCCCTTCTTTTCTCTTCCAGTAAGTCTGGAGGGAACTCCTCTTCAAGTGTTGAGGATGAGGTGTCCGCCTCAATCCGACCCCTCATCTCCTCGACAGGTGAGAGCAT
Organism: Zeus faber; assembly: GCF_960531495.2. Taxonomy (NCBI): domain Eukaryota; kingdom Metazoa; phylum Chordata; class Actinopteri; order Zeiformes; family Zeidae; genus Zeus; species Zeus faber. The sequence continues at coordinate 27,117,084 of NC_137189.1, forward strand.
CGAGCGGGGGAGGGGGAGAGCTAGCCTAACTAGCCTAGCGCCTCCGAGCTGGAAGACGGCATGCTTTCCAAAGTCGTCCCAGGCCTCTCTTTGCGTAGAGCATAAGTTTGTTATTATTTTTCCCCAAAATGGCTGCTGCTTAGAGTGACTTTAGAGTTGGTGCCACGTTTTTTCCCATGATCCTCCTCTTCCTCCAGTTGAGGACTGCAGGCGCTCTCACACTGGGGCTAACCACAATGTGAACCCAGCGACCAGACTAGGACCCCCCCCCACACACACCCCGCGAAATGCCCTCATGTGACTTTGTGAATATGACCATAGGACAGTAGAAATACCTTTAATGTTTATATGCACATGTACCTGCCATGCCCAGATGATGTGTTAAAGGGATACTCCAGGTGTTTCGGGGGAATTTCCCAGGGGCCATACGCTAGTTGATCCCCTCCACAGCCATTGCGCTAGCACAGTTAGCGTGCAGCCAGTTGCACTGGTCACACAGGGAGGAAATTGGTATTGACCGTCTTGTCTGAATCAGGGTAAAATAGTAGCTCAATGCCGCAGAGCGGAACTACTAAAAACTACAAAAAATTGATTTAAAAAAAAGAATTTTTTTTTTGATTAAAAAACTGGAACATCCCTTTAATATCATGCCCGGCATGCACAGTGATTGGTCTCATGTGGTTTAAGTTAAGAAACACGATTTGAATCTTGAAACTTTTGGGCGATTCTTCTCACTGTTCCACCGTTGACTGATGACTGTGTTCTCTCCCTCTCTCGCAGGAAAGCAGAAACAGAAAGTGGTAAGTTGGTGACGGTAAAAAAAAAAAAAAAAAAACCTTCCGCCGTCCGTCGCAGCCTCAGTCTCACCAGATCCACGTCGAAAATGTGACGCTTATGAAAAACATGAGATTACTACTCAAAGCATTGGCATCTTCATGGGGATTTTACATTGATTATACGACGAATAGCGAGGGAACTGATGAGGGAATCAACAGTGACATCACTACCTCTACTCTGCCTCTACACTACCCTACCTCTACTCTAACGTTACTCTACCTCTATACTACCTCTACAATACCTATATTCTACCTCTACTGTGCCTCTACTCTGCCTCTACAATACCTATATTCTACCTCTACTCTGCCTCTACACTACCTCTACTCGACCTCTACTCGACCTCTACTCTAGCTATGTTATACCTTGTCTCTAACTCTTCTCCGCCTCCACTCTAATTCTACTCCTCTTTTCTATTGTACCTCTAATTCACTCTTACTCTACCTCTACTCTACCTCTACAAGACCTCCGCTCTACCTCGACACTACCTCTGTACTCTTCCTCTACTCTATGGTCTCACTCTGTAGGATACGGATGAGGCAATCCACAGTTTTGATGAAAATACAGAATATAATTGTTTGATGCAGCAATATAAAGATATCATTTGATATAACATTTCATACATTATCGGACTTTTATCTGGGTTTTTTCAGAGGCGTCAACACGTGAAGTTGGTTCATGAGACTGAGTTCCCATTCGAAGTCAAATTCACCAGAATTCCAGAGCGCATAATATATCCATGATACTTAAGTATTCAATACCACACCTTAACAATACCAACAGTTATAATAGTAATAATTGTTATACTAATGATAATAATAATACATGTTTTATGCATATTGGAATTACAGATACGTACCGGTATCAGTCGCGGTATTGTGATCCTACTTGGTATTGGGATACTTGGTGCAGTGTAGCATTGTGGGAATGCTACACTGTTGCATTGTGGGAACTGTTTTGTCTTTTTTAGATATTAATAATAGTAATAATAATATAATAGTAATAAAAATTCTCATCCCATTTATTTTGTATTTTGCTGTTTTCTGTCATGGAAACCGTCCGAGTTGCTTTTATGTGGAAATTATGTTTTGGCTGCTGATGATGATGAATCCTCCATTTCTCCTCTCCTCCCCACTCCTCACCCAATCTCTCCTCATTCCCTCCCCTCCCCTCACCCCTCTCCTGAACCCTCCTCACCCTCCGCCTGTCTCCTCCCCTCCCCTCATGCCACTCCCCTCACCCCTCCTCACCCCACTGCACCCCTCTTTCCTCACCTTCCTCCCCACTCTCCATTGCCCTCCTGCACTCCCTCCTCACCCCTTCTCCAACCCCCCTCCTACCATCTCCCCACTTCCCTCTCCTGCCCCCCCCTCACCCCTCTCTTCACCCCTCCTTCCTTCTCCTCCACCCCCTCTCTCCTCCCCACCCTCCTGCCTCCCAGACGGAGCATGTCCCCCCCTACGACGTGGTTCCCTCCATGAGGCCAGTGGTGCTGGTGGGACCCTCGCTCAAGGGCTATGAGGTGAGAGTCCCCTCCCCCATCTCATCCCTCCCTCCCTTCACACCTCCCTCCCTCCCCTACAGTGTGTGACTGGATCAATAAAGATGGAGCTCCCACCTCGAGATGCTGCTTTAGTGTTTCTGTTTCCTTGTTCATCCTCACTCTCCTTCTCTGCATCTCTTACCTAGCATCTCTCTTTCTCGCTCTCTCCCCTTCTATCCCCCACTTTCACCTTCAGCATTTCTCTCTCTCCCTCTCTCAGCATGACTCCATCTCTCTCTCTCTCCCCCCTCTCTCCCCTCCATCGTCCCTCCCTCCCCCTCTTTCTCTCGCCCTCCCCCCCTCAGCACCCCTCGCTCTCTGTCTCTCTCTACCTTCATCAGCATCTTTCTCTATCTCCCTTTCTCCCTCTCAGCACCCCTCCCCCCACCCCCACCCCGTGCAGAGAGGGAACACAATCGCCCGTCCCCTCCCCCCGGTGTGCTCGGTTGCCACAGTAACAACCTTCTGGGTGCAAATGCGTCAGCAGCAGAAGTGGAGCGGGCGTCCAAATTAGAGAGAGAGACCCTGTGTGTGTGTGTGTGTGTGTGTGTGTGTGTTAAAGTGTCAATCCATAACATGGTGTATGTTGGGAGAATTACATTAAATGTGGAATTCACGTGGCTGCAGTTCACTTCTTGCGGCCAACAATGTAAAACAGCACATAGAGGAGCACATGCATAACCCAAATATATTGAATGGCTGTTTGTTATAAAGTACCAGATAAATAAAGTATCAAATATGAAATTAAAAAGAAAATTATCTATCTAATATTATTATTATTACCACTTTAAAGAAATAGAAGATTCTTATGTGAGAAATTCATATATTTCAATATATAAATATCAATACAATTTTCAGTATATTATATTTTATTTTTCTCTATTTCTGTATTGTTATATCATGTCAGAATATATTTCTCTGCTGCAACGCTTGATAATATTTTATGATTGATTGATTGACCGACGATAATTTGTGGGATGTGTTTTTTTCCGTATATATATATATTTTTTATATAACATACAATTTAAATTTTAAGATATACAAAGACGAAATCAATTTTAGACCTCGTAATACAATAACGATATTATTATTATACAGTATAATAGTAAAAATAGTAACATTGCTGTGCGGCTCACCTGCAGCTCCTTCTTAGACCACTAGGGTCGCAAGTGTGTTTGAATCCCTGATAATCTAAACAGTAAGAATTTAAAGTGTTATCCAGAGTTCCTAAACATCTTTTAGGTTTTTCCTCTGTCTACTCTTTAAATGAAAGGTGTGTTCCTCCTCAGGTGACGGACATGATGCAGAAAGCGCTTTTCGACTTCCTCAAGCACCGATTTGACGGCAGGTGAGTTTAGCACGCCTCTCTAAAAATATTTTTCAGAAAACTCTAATTATGAATTTAATACATTAAATGAATGCTGTTTCATAACGTGTAGTATAATTTTGATGTTTCTTAGTTTGTCAACTTAAGGACAAATTTCGGTGTACAAGTTCAGTTGAGAAAACCTAAAAAATATATAGATTTATCAAACTGAAGCAATTTTTCATGATGATATCATCTAGTATAATGATCATCTAGTATAAAGGTTTTTTTTGTGTAATAATAGTAATAACAATGAATATAGCTGCAGGCAGCAATACATGGGGTCCAGTTTAGTCATGTTAGGTATGTATTACAGGTTTTGGAGGCTCCGAGGTTCACAAATCTGTGCTCTGAGATTATATGCGGAGACGTTTGGATCTGTCTGAGGGACTCTCTTCAACCGCAGATTCTTTCTTTAATCGCTCTCCTTTTGCGGGGATGGGGGCCCTGCCGGGCTCGGGTTGAGAGGAGTGCGTGTTTGAGTGCAAATTGGCATTTTAAGGAAGACCCTCCACGTCAGCTCTGGGGGTCCTCATCCCTGCTGCGTTCTGCCGAGTGGACGAAGCACCGCTCCTTTAGCTCCTGCTGTACGATTGGCTGTTTGTGTCGCATGGTTGTTTCTCTGCTCTGCACGATTGGCTCTTCCTGTCACATGTTCGAAGTCACATATTAACGGAGGTTTATGAAGGTAATCGAACTTAGGTCATTTCAGTGGTGACTCCTTTCCTTGGATTAAATATTCGATAGGTTACGTTTCCATGAAATAAGAAAAACATTGTTGTTTCTGTGACAAATTACAATTTTTCCGGTTCTAATTTTCCGACGCGTTCCCAGTACATGAACCCATCACTTATTTGCACAGTCGGGTGTGACATGGTGGCGAGATTCTGTGGATGTTTTTTTCATGAATCCGGCAAAGTAATGAGGAGCAAAGAGATCAAATATTAATCTAACAGATCCACAGACATCTACCAGATTGGAAGGTACATAAACACATAAACAGACGCCTAGTTTGTAATCTCTATCCACGACAGAGCGATGGAGTCTAGACTGCGCACTGGACACCACTTAAATGTACATTCTGACCCATAACCTGACATTTATAGTAAAAACTATGATAACGTCATAAAGTGTCTTACTCTTAAACTCATCTCAATTAATTTGTTTTCAAATGTTGGCGTGTTGGTGATGTACCACCTTTCGGCTACTTTGGGTCAGATTTAGTCGGTTTTTCACAAATTTCTACTCCGTGGATCGATTTGGATGAAACTTGAACCACATGTTTGCGATGTCCCAGTTCTAACGAGCGATAAACCATTTTTGTAGCTTCTGCCCTTCTGTTCCAGATAGTTTTAGCCTTAAAAATTCAGAGGACAATAATCTCTTACTATAACACAATAACAATAGGTCCAATTTAGTCGCGTGAGGTATGTATTACAGTTTTCCGTGTTTCCGTAATGCCGGGATCAGACTCCACAAATTCAGCCCAATTTTGACCCGATTTTGTCGTAGCTGACAAATTTCCAGCGTCAGGCCCGAATTTGAACATCAGGAACGGTGAACGGGTGTCTTTACCCCGTGTAATGCAAACTTTAATTCACCTTACTTTATGTTGCGGTAGCAGACAACCAAATGTTGTAATAATCTATCCAAGTTGTCGGCTCAAGTTGTCTGTCAACGTGTCGCAAGTGGCTGGATGCAAATGAGTTCCAAAAGACAAAGCTTGGACTTATAAAACTTCGGATGATAACACAAAGCGGCCCTCTCCTGAAATTAAACAAACTGCCTCAATGTTCTTCTACTTCAGGTAAAATTACTACAGTTCTTCACTAATTTCCGGTCAATTGTTTGAGGGTGATTTATTTATTTATTTATTTATTCACATAATGACAACCACTTTGACTAGAATATATGAAGGTTAATGTTCGAACTAACTACAATTCAAGATGACTTACAACCAACTTATACAATTCGATAAGACAGAACAAATTTATTGTCTGTAATGGAATACAATCTTACTATATGTTATAGTGTCAAGAAATCTGGCTTTAACTATCAAATATAACGTTTATTGTAGACTAACCATTACTTTGGAATTTGACTTACTATGGAAGGCCTTATACAAATTTATGTAACCGTCTTCACAGACGTGTATTTTCCCACATTATTCTCTCCCGTCGACACTCTTAAATGCCTCCTCCTTTTTCAAACGAAGCTGTCTGCGTTTAGCTATAAACCAGGACTTGTCATTGTTATAACTCACTGTGGTGCCTGTGGGAATACAGCTGTACGTTTGGAGGTTGATATATGACGTCTCAGTGTATGTGATGCAGACTGTGATACGAGTTGTGGTGTAGCTGTGATCCACTGTGTTCTCCTCTCTGCTCAGACAGTTAAGAGAGAGAAAGGGATAAAATGTCAAACCAAAAGCTGAGTGTTGTGTCAGGTCGTCTTGAACCAGCGCAGATACTCCCTGCAACCACCACAGAGCGATGGAGTCTACACCATGCACCTCGCACGATGCGAATGCCCGCGCATATATAACATATATATAAATATAACAAATTGGAAGATGATGTCTCGAAGCATCTCGAAGCATCTCCACAAACTCATCTCACTCCACCACCTGACTGGAACTGCAACTTCCAGCAAATTTTCAACGTTTTTTCAAAAATTCCTGCTGCAAATGTAGATCGATATAGATCAAACTTGAACCGCAAGATGTGTGAGACGTCCCGGATCTAATGAGACTGCAACCATGTCCGTGTGTTCGGCGGTTGTCGTGGGCCAGATACTTTTAGCCCGAAAAATGCGAAGGAGAAAAATAATAATAGAAGTCGGAATAAAAACAATGGTGGCACCTTTCATACACAATCATTTCTTTATGTTAGTTGAAGGCAATGAAATGGTAGTAATCATAATTATTATGATGATAATTATAAATAAATATTAAAAAAACAAGCAAAATGCAATTTTTGATGAAAAATTTGTATATAATTTTTTTATATTTAGACTCAATTTACGATTTGGGTCATCACTTTCGACCGATACCTTGAAATACTTTAAACACTTGATACTCCAAATAATCCTCCAACTAATGTACTGTTTCTTTGATGTTTTTTCAGGATATCTATCACGAGAGTGACAGCCGACATCTCTCTGGCCAAGAGGTCCGTCCTCAACAACCCCAGCAAGAGAGCCATCATTGAGAGGTCCAACACCAGGTCCAGCCTTGGTAGGAAGCTCCACCCCGAGCCCTCCATCCGCCATTTTGTTCCATTATAGTGCATTTAACATGGATTTGGCCTCCATCACCCGTTAACGCTAGGGTGTAATCTGTTATCAGGTTGGATGTCTCAGACTGTTGGTACAGTTTTTCTAACCCTTTCTCCAAATGGAAACCGATGTTTACATAAGGGATAACATACAGCCAGCTGGACGTTATCATATCAGTGATACCAGACCATATCACCCTCTTTGGGGTTATTTTGCGATAACACTCGGCCTGCTGTATGTTATCCTTTAGATATTAGTTAATATTCAGTCCCTAGAAAGTAGCTTTGTAACAAAAAGTACAAAGCTCCAATAAATATGTTGAATTGATTCAGTAACAATCGTAAGTACAAAGCAGTTTTTATTCTACCATATATATCTTCCCAGTCCCTCTCTCTCTCTCTCTCTCTCTTTCTCTCTCTCTCTCTGGTCTGACCACTTTGTCCATCTCCCTCTCCAGCGGAAGTGGAACACATTCTCTCTCTCGCTTTCTCTCTCTCTCTGTGTCCCTCTCTCTCTCTGTCTCTCTCTCCCTGGTCTGACCGCTCTGTCCATACCCCTCTCTCCAGCTGAAGTGGAATACATTCTCTCTATCTCTCTCTCTCTCTCTGGTCTGAAACCATTGTCCACCCCCCTCTCCAGCTGAGGGAGAGCAGATCCTCTCTCTCTCTCTCTCTCTCTCTCTCTCTCTCTCTCTCTCTCTCTCTCTCTCTCTCTCTCTCTCTCTCTCTCTCTCTCTCTCTCTCTCTCTCTCTCTCTCTCTCTCTCTCTCTCTTCATCGTTCTGTTCATCCTCCTCTCCAGCGGAGGTGCAGAGTGAGATTGAGAGGATCTTCGAGCTGGCCCGCTCCCTGCAGCTGGTGGTCCTGGACGCCGACACCATTAACCACCCGGCGCAGCTGCTCAAGACCTCGCTGGCACCCATCATCGTGCATGTCAAGGTCTCCTCCCCTAAGGTACCGACATCTCAAGCTGTGTGTACCTTCAGTTGAGCATGTTGACGCATTACACAACAAGAGTTGCCATTTAGCATTTTGTACTCATTTTCTAAAATGTAGGAAATCTCCCTGTGAATTCTCCCTGTGGAGAAATGTAGGTGAACTCAGGATTTCCATTGCAACATGCATGTGTTATTATTATGTAATTTTCATGTGACTCTTTCAAATTTATTACATTTTGGCAAGTTATTGCAAAAGTCATTGGCCCAAGTCATTTTAATTGACTTTTGACTGATTTTCTCCCACAAAACCTCAGCTCGGACGACAGTTGGTCTGAACTCAGTTAGTAGGTTCTGGAACTGGAAACAGGTGTGAAAACTCACCAAGTGGATCAGCACTGATCACGCCTGAAACCCGACGCACCAATGAAGCTGATATTATACAGTTGTGGTTATAATCACAGTGATGGATGAAAACAAATGGCATGAACACCAATCCCCCGGTGCAAAGTTCCTTTGCATGTCTTAAACCCTATTTAAACCTGGCATTAAAATGCGTCTTTGCTGATCCGATCACAAGATCACTAATGCCAGGTGTAAAAGCACCCAATGCTTCCTCAATGCGGTTTGAGATCCAGTCGACCACATTCTGAGGTGGTCTGAGCCCCATATGGCCACATTCTTTTAGCAGTGTAAAGGCGAATGTGTCCTGGGCCACATTGAAGGACCGCCTCCTCATCTGACCTCCTCTGCATAAGTGGAGGTACGCACTAATCGCGCGCCAGCGGCGTCATATTAAAGTCTGGTCAGGAAAGTCTCTCCATTACAGAAGTGCAGGATTTATTATTTACAAGTAAAGTATTTACACAAAAACATCCAGTTTTTACGAAATTCAGTCCCTTATTAATGGAAAGCAATAGGGAGACGTGCGCGACGGGGCACAGGCCACACAGGGTTTTTTTCCATTCAATAAGGAAATGGAAGAAAACAAATACATATAAAATAAAAACACACTTTGTTTTTATTTGATTTGTTTGGAGTCACGGAACCAGAACGCGCAGTGGAACAAAGATCGCTCCCTCTCCACTGTCACGATCCAAGGCGGAACGGGACAGTCCCTTAACTCAGTTGTGTTTAAAAATTTTGCTTCATACAAGTAGGAAATAAATGAAAATAAATTGATCTTAAATAAAAACACAGGAAAACCAGCGCGGCGTGTACGGTGCTAGCTCCACTCCAATTCTCTGAGTTATGTTCAAATTTTAAATTTTCCGTACGAGTAAGAAAATCAGAAAACTAAATAAATGTGTTCAGCCAGAGCCCTGCACTGCATACACACAAGGCACCAACATTTCAGTCTGGATTGTTTTGATTTTGCCCGCGCACCAAGGTCTTGGCATTTGGTCTTTGCGAACAGAAATGATCTTCGTTCTTCATTCAAAACTCTAGATTTACTTGCATATCAACCCAATCAAAGCACTGATCTATCTTGAAAAGAGAAATACTTGGTTTTTAAATCCCCAAAACCAATAAAATGTAAAACAGCCGTCTCACTACAGCACCCCTGCATGGAAGGGTTTACACTGCCTTTTTTTCCGTGTTTTTAAACTGACTTGTTGACTTGAAACACATCCCAGTGTCCTTTACAAAGAGACTCACTTCAGGATAGCTGCATGGGAAAGGTGTCCACATGTTGAAACTCTCCCAGAACACACATAGACGGAAGTTTTTCCTGAAGTTTGTAATAAAGTTTCTCTTAAAAGCTAGTTTTGAAGCTCCAGTCAGAGTTCTGTCTCCATGTTGTTCAGGTTCTGCAACGGCTGGTGAAGTCCAGAGGAAAATCTCAGAGCAAACACCTCAACGTCCAGCTGGTGGCTGCCGACAAGCTGGCTCAGTGTCCACCGGTGAGTCTGTCTATCCGTCTATCCGTCTGTTCTGAGAAAAGATATCCAGTAGTTGAGTGCCATTTATTTCGCAGTGGCAGGAGAAGCCATAGGAGGAGATCAACAGCACCAAGAGATTTAGGGGTGAATTCACAAAGAATGCATTGTGGCCGGTAGGAACACTATGAATTGGGCATCAATTGCGCCCGCTATCTGCTCCGTCTTAGCGTCCAATTCACAAAAGATATTGCGCTAATGATATGACAAACACGCCTCTAAAGTTTTGCTACTGAGAACAATTTGCTATTTTCTGCATCTGATCGTAATTATCCATGTGGCAAAGTAAATAATCCGTACGTCAACCGGGGTTGGGGGGGGGTCTCCTTTGGAGAGTCATAACACATTTACACCACTAGTCTATACTCGTTTTACGAATTATCAGTCTTAAATAAATGTAAAACTTTTAATAATTTTAGGACAGTAGTTATTTTGATTTAAATTTGGTATAATGATAATGAAACTTTGTAAGGAAATCCTTGGAGAGGCTGTGCTTTGTGCTATGCAAAATCCTGACGAGATTTGTCCGGCACCCTGGGGGCGGGGCGGCTCGTTACCTCAACGCACAAGGAGGTCTCCGTGTAACCCGTAATGGGAGGGGGGATAAGGGGAATTTATTTCCAATCCCAATGGCAGGTATCTGATCACGCAGGCACCAGTGCCTTCATTTATTCTTTGTACCACCAGGTCTCTGCAGAAAGTAATAGTCACTCCGGTGTTGAATTGGTCGTTTTTTGCACGTACGGCGCACAAGATGCTATTTGCGAGGCAGCGCAATTACGATGCATTTCACGGTTTGCGGTGATTTGCAAAAGCTGCACAGTCCTTTTGTGAATTTGCCCCTTAGTGTAGAAGGAAAACACCGGAAGAACCAGGATGGAGTTCTGACCAGTGTTAAGAGTACAAGGTCTGCACAGGATCAAGATCAAGCAGGTTCCCACCAGCCTTGCTAGTGGGCGGAGAGGATTGAGAAAGTCTGGTTCTACTTTTAAAACCTCACGCCCTCTCTCTCCCTCGCTCTCGCTCCCTCTCTCCTTCAATCAGGAGATGTTCGACGTCATCCTGGATGAGAACCAGCTGGAAGACGCCTGCGAGCACCTGGCCGAGTACCTGGAGGCGTACTGGAAGGCCACCCACACCTCGCTGGCCACGCCCCTCAACCCGCTGCTGGGACGCAACCTGGGCCCAGCCGCCCTGACACCATACCCCACCACCATCTCTGGACTGCAGGTATTTCAATTCACCATTCAAATTTATGATAATTGCTGTTTAATGAGTAGCTTGCAGAGCTAGTTCTGTCAGACAACTCGACTGTACCACACACTTCCATGCCCTTAATGGGCCGGCCTATTTAAGCAGCCAGTCCCTCCTGTTCTACCTGCTTTGCTGCCTTCTGGCACATACGCCAAACTCAATTAATGCTAAATAGATAAAGATAATTTTAAAGTAAATCTTACAGTTGTCTGTCTGAAGTGCTACTCCACTAGTCAGAAAAGTGCGACAACATGTTATCTTTGTCGATGGAGGTGTCATCCCTTTGACTTGTATTGTACTGTTTTTGCTGCTTTGGCACCTGAATTTCCCCCACAGGGATTAATAGAGTCTTATCTTATCTTATCTTATGTGATTGACCCGCCTGGTTCTGTTTTCCCTGCGTCCAGCAGAGCCAAAGAATGCGTCACAGCAACCACTCGGGCGACCACTCCACGCCCAACGAGCGCCGCAACCTGATGACATCGGACGAGAACTACCACAATGAGCGGGCGCACAAAGGACGCAACCGCATGTCATCGGGCTCGCAGCAGAGCCGCGAGCAACCGGACCCCTACCAGGACTACCAGGACCCCTACCAGGACCCCTACCAGGATCCCTACCAGGACTCCTACAAGCCCCACCGCAACCGCACCTCGCCAGGCGGCTACAGCCACGACTCCCGGCACCGGCTCTGAGCTTCCCCCCCCCCAAAATCTTTTTTCCGAATCGTCCAATGTTCACATTCCTTCAGTTTGTTTTGGTTTTGTTTGACTCTGGAGAGCAAACTCTCCTGCAGGTATGTCCCGGTCCAGATTCCGGTCCAGATTCGGTTCTGGTTCTGGTTCTGATCCTGATCCTGATCCTGATCCTGGTTCTGGTTCTGGTCCTGGTTCTGGTCCTGGTCCTGGTCCTGGTCCTGGTCCTGGTCTAACGAGCCAGGGTTCAATGGTCTGATTCGGGGCAAGGACGGGATTGCACAGTACTAAAGTCAACTAGAATTGTCATCCGTGAATCTGGGACATTATGATTTGGGTTTAGGTTGTAGTTATTTTCCAGGCCCATTTTTAGGATGTCCCCCCATCCTTAGACGGGCGGGGGGGGGCTCCACTCAGACAAGATCTTGGCTTGATCTTCAGCTTGAGCTCCATAAGCTAAGATCGTCGTTAGCTTGACGTCGTCGTACAAGCCAAGGGAAAGAGAGTGTTAGTACAGTTGACATCACCAGGCGTCCAAGTGCCTGAGACGGAGCGCCGAGTTGGACGGAGGCCCAGTGCACAAAGACTCCCCCTAGCCCCCCATTTTCCTCTCCATCACCCCCTCAGAGCCCTGTATAAAGCCCCCCCGTAGCTGTCTTGCATGCCGATGAAGGATCAAGAAAGTTTGGTCCCTGGATCCTGGATCCTCAGAGACGTGGAGGTTTCACTTTTCTTTTCCGATGAGAACAAGTGATCATGGAAGCTGCTCAACTGATTATGTCTGGCTCTGGGTTCTGGGTTCTCAGTTTTGCCAACCACCCAGTGCTTTTCAGAGACCAGATGACAGCGTTGCTTACTCACATTTCTTTTCATTCGGGTGTGGAGACGAAGCAGTGGAGGCAGAAGGTTCGAAGATCTGAAATCAGCAGCAGTGAAATCAGCACTTAGAGCAGGGGTCTCAAACTCAAAATACCTAGGGGCCACTGGCCAGGAGGTTTTTCACCTGGGGGGGGCACACAAACTTAAAAGGAAAAACAAACTGGCAAACTGTCCGGCCTTTCTTACATATTTTACACCGTATTAGTGAATTTCCTAGCAATACATTAAAAATAGACGTAATCCTAAAAGACAACACATGCGGCTCCCTGCATTAGCGGGCCGTATGTAAACATGAAGCGGGCCGCATGTAAACATGTATCGGCAGCATGTAAACATGAAGCGGGCCGCATGTAAACATGAAGCGGGCCGCATGTAAACATGAAGCGGGCCGCATGTAAACATGAAGCGGCCGCATGTAAACATGAAGCGGCCGCATGTAAACATGAAGCGGCCGCATGTAAACATCAGGTGGGCGCATGTAAACATGAAGCGGGCCGCATGTAGACATGAAGCGGGCCGCATGTAAACATGAAGCGGGCCGCATGTAAACATGAAGCGGGCCGCATGTAAACATGAAGCGGGCCGCATGTAAACATGAAGCGGGCCGCATGTAAACATGTATCGGCAGCATGTAAACATGAAGCGGGCCGCATGTAAACATGAAGCGGGCCGCATGTAAACATGAAGCGGGCCGCATGTAAACATGAAGCGGCCGCATGTAAACATGAAGCGGCCGCATGTAAACATGAAGCGGCCGCATGTAAACATCAGGTGGGCGCATGTAAACATGAAGCGGGCCGCATGTAGACATGAAGCGGGCCGCATGTAAACATGAAGCGGGCCGCATGTAAACATGAAGCGGGCCGCATGTAAACATGAAGCGGGCCGCATGTAAACATGAAGCGGGCCGCATGTAAACATGAAGCGGGCCGCATGTAAACATGAAGCGGCCGCATGTAAACATGAAGCGGCCGCATGTAAACATGAAGCGGGCCGCATGTAAACATGAAGCGGGCCGCATGTAAACATGAAGCGGGCCGCATGTAAACATGAAGCGGGCAGCATGTGAACATGAAGCGGGCCGCATGTGAACATGAAGCGGGCCGCATGTAAACATGAAGCGGGCCGCATGTAGACATGAAGCGGGCCGCATGTAAACATCAGGTGGGCCGCATGTAAACATGAAGCGGGCCGCATGTAGACATGAAGCGGGCCGCATGTAAACATCAGGTGGGCCGCATGTAAACATGAAGCGGGCAGCATGTAAACATGAAGCGGGCCGCATGTAGACATGAAGCGGGCCGCATGTAAACATGAAGCGGGCCGCATGTAGACATGAGGCGGGCCGCATGTAGACATGAAGCGGGCCGCATGTAAACATGAAGCGGGCCGCATGTGAACATGAAGCGGGCCGCATGTAGACATGAGGCGGGCCGCATGTAAACATGAGGCGGGCCGCATGTAAACATGAAGCGGGCCGCATGTAGACATGAGGCGGGCAGCATGTAAACATGAAGCGGGCCGCATGTAAACATGAAGCGGGCCGCATGTAAACATGAAGCGGGCCGCATGTAAACATGAGGTGGGCAGCATGTGAACATGAGGTGGGCAGCATGTGAACATGAAGCGGGCCACATGTGAACATACATCGGGCCACATGTAAACATGAAGCAGGCCGCATGTTAACATGCATTGGGCCACATGTAAACATGAAGCGGGCCACAATAAATTATCTCATGGCCGGATGTGGACTCCTGGCCTGTGGTTTGAGACCCCTGACATAGAACTTCAGAAAGCAATAGTTATTAGAAGATTTTTCTATATTTTCAAGTACTCAAAAAAATATTACATTTAAATTACATCAAAACCTCCATCCGTTTGAAACACTGCCCCAGCTTTTCCCCTCTGGCACTTTGTACAGATTTAGGATTTAGGATCCATCTCGGAGGGACTGGAACCAGAGAATGCAACAACGTGCATTCTGGGAGATTTCTTTGTTTAGTTTTTGGCATGTTTGCTGAAGTCAATGTACTGTATTTGAGCGCTGTAGCACCAGAGCAGGTTGGTGCCTTCGTCACTATGAACATTAAAAACATAAATCACTGCAAACAGAGAAACTGTGATTCATCAGCTCTGAGTTAAAAAGCAGAATAGTATTTTAATATTTAAAAAAATAAATGTTTTTGTCTGAGATTTGTTCAGAATGTTCTCTCTTATCAAAGTGGAAATGGGAAACAAATACAGAAAAGAGAAAAGGGTACTTTCAACCCTTTATTCAAATATATCGACCTTTATTCAAAAAATGTATATTTAAAAAAAAATCTCCAAATGTTGGTTTGATTCTAGAAATGTTGTGTTTATTCTCTAAAATATGCTATATATTTAACCTGTATATTTTTACTTTAATCCTGAAATTTCAATTTTATTCCCAAAATACTTTTTTTTCTATGTGGCGCTAATACTCTTCCGTAGTTTTCCAAGAAGGAAACGTTAGCAAACCATATTTAAATATCTTAATTTGGAAGAAAAAAATGTATATTGATAATATTGGACATAGATTTTGCTCATCTGATTATTTTTCAGTTTCAATAGATCAGTTTGCATGGATCACAAGAAGAACATTTTCCAAAAAGGAGCACAACATCGTCTGTAAAACATTCAGGGCTGATGAATCATTTTTTGGGAAACTGCTTTGTAAAATATGAATCTATTTTTGGGGATAATTTCTTTTCTTTTGATTTGATGAATTTATTTCCAGCAGTCGATCAATAATCGTTCTCTCGGTTGCTGTTTGATAAATTACAGAAAATGAAAAAACTCAAACAGTTTCCCCAAGCGTAACGGTCTGCGCCTTTGTTAAGTTGGAATATCATGATATTGATGAAAGGTTAAACAGTTTTTTTGGGGGAGTCACGCAGTCATTCGATTTGTCCGACTCTTAAGTTTGTTTGTTTGAGTCGTGTAAGGCATGGGGAGTGAGTCAAATTGGTTGTCTTGGATCTGTTGGACACGGAATTCTTGTAAAAAAAAAAAAAAAACGAAAAAAAAAACTTGTAGGCGTGAGAATGAAAAGTGTGGATCTCCATTTTTTTTTTAATCTTATTGCCTCAAAAATGATTTGTTTTGGCAGAGAAATTCAGATTTAGAATCATATCAATGATTATGTCAACATTTTGGGCAAATTGCTCTTTTTCATTTTGAAAAATTGCAATCAAATGAACGAACAAACAAACAAAATAGCGAGCCACTGAAATATCTGCTCGTTGGGAATTAATTGTTTTCGAACCTTGCATCAATCTAACGTGGTTTAATGTGGATTATGGTAGTGATTAAAGGTTTGACTCATTCTTGAGAGTCAGTTCTTGACGAGTCACTCAGTAAAAAGAGTCGTTCAATTCGTCCGACTCTTTGTTCGTTTGATTCAGTTGGTCTCGACGAACAAGGAGGCATGTTGCTGTTTTCAAAACGAAAGAGCCAACAAACGAACAAAGAAACTATTTTTCTTCTGTCGGGACTCCCGACTCATCTAAAAGATTTGTTTGTTACAAATGGACCTTAGACCAATACATACCATAAATGTGGAATATGGAAAATGGCGAATATGGAAAATGATTGAAATGGAATATGGTTTTTATATGGAATACAGAGAATATGGAATATATGGGTACGATGTAATATGACTAATATGGAAAATGGCAAAATATGGAAAATGGTTTAATATGGAATATGATTTATGTGGTTTTATGATTAATATGGATGGAAGAAGGAGTTGACCCCCACCCCCCCACAAGGAACTATGGGACAAAATTGTGTTTTTGTTAGTTATGTCCACCTCTCTTCCCTTTGAATGGTGTAGATACCAGAACACCTTCAAAATAAAAGCGTCTCAGTCACTTTTTTTTGTCTTAACACCAAGTACAACGGCCAAACCTTCCTGTACTAAACAAAACAACAAAAAAGATTTATTTCACTTTCCCTGCGCAGATTTATCTCCAGGTGACTACGACAAATGTTTTTTTTTTTCTTGGTTAGAAATATAAATAAAATGTGAAAAAAACAATTTAAAAAATCTACAAAAAGTAGCTAAATTAAGCAAAATAATAGAAGAGCGTCATAGATGAATATTTGCTGGGTGATTATTTTTCTAACAAAATAACATAAATGTACATAAATGTCTTGGGGAGATGCTAGCAGGTTAAATGGGGGAAGAGAATGATGCGTCCTGTAGGGGGCGCTCCGGTGTACAGGTGCAGTTGGACATGGCATGCTGGTTAAACTGGAGGAAATAATGTTCTGTACTATGCAACCGCAGGGAAAACCCGTGTACATCGCTTCATGCACAAAATCTCAATTCTCTCTCTTTTTTCTATGGAAGATGATTAAAAAACATGAACAGCTTATGCGGTATTGCATGCATGAATATACCATTTTTGATTTATTTTAAAAATAAAAATAAAAAACCAAACACATTATATGTGAAATGAGAGGGATGCGGCCGCAACATAAAGGCGAAACTAGAAGTGACTTAAAAGATTTATTTCTTTTTCCAAATAAAACGTCATTCTGAAATATGACTCCAGTGTTTGTTTCTATCAGTTTCGTCTTCTCTGTAAATTTTTTGGGGGGAAATTTACTTTGCTTACTACATGCTAACTATGTTAGCTCAATGCATGGCTGCAGAGGTTAGGGTTAGGGTTTAGGGTTAGGGTTAGTTGCCAATGTGAGATTTGGCCTTCGTGGGAGGAGATTTAGAGTTTTAATGTTTAAATGGTTCTCCCCAAATTCACATGGGTCCAGTCAGACCTCACGCTTGAGTGGATCAATGTCAACTCATGTTCACATGCAATTCAAAATACAGCCACTGGGTGTCGCAGTTGAGGTCCAGATATAGAAATCGAACACTCTGTAGTTATGGCCACAATCATCACTTTTAAATCTGGTCAAAGGGGTGTGTTCTATGACCCCAATCCTGTCCATGGACCGGGAGTGTTAAAGATAGGGTCCGCGGGTCAGGTTTAGGCCGCAGACCCTATCTTTAACACTATTAATTAATATAATGAGCTTGACATGTGACTAAACCTGTGAAAAGCCTCGATTGAGCTTAGCACTAAGTATTAAAAATATCAGGATAAAAGTCAGTGAAATGGTCATAATTTATACTTATTATATAAAAATAACATGACATTTAGATTGATGTTATTTGGTGTCACCCACTGGGAATCTGTGTTTATCTAAATAAAAATACATTTTTTTTTTGTACTTTCTGTTTTGTAAGAATTCAGCTCAAGGATATGCAAAACAAATACACATAGAAAACTATTTTCTCTCCACAGTTGAAAATGTTACAATGGGGTTCCTTTTCCACCAGGTCTGAATATACAGTGGGGCAAAAAAGTATTTAGTCAGCCACCAATTGTGCAAGTTCTCCCACTTAAAAAGATGAGAGAGGCCTGTTATTTTCATCATAGGTTCACCTCAACTATGAGAGACAAAATGAGAAGAAAAAAAAAAAAAAAAAAAAAAAAAATCCAGAAAATCACATTGTCTGATTTTTAAAGAATTTATTTGCAAATTATGGTGGAAAATAAGTATTTGGTCAATAACAAAAGTTCACCTCAATACTTTGTTATATACCCTTTGTTTGCAATGACAGAGGTCAAATGTTTTCTGTAAGTCTACATAAGGTTTTCACACTGTTGCTGGTATTTTGGTCCATTCCTCCATGCAGATCTCCTCTAGAGCAGTGATGTTTTGGGGCTGTCGCTGGGCAACACAGACTTTCAACTCCCTCCAAAGATTTTCTATGGGGTTGAGATCTGGAGACTGGCTAGGCCACTCCAGGACCTTGAAATGCTTCTTACGAAGCCACTCCTTCGTTGCCCGGGCGGTGTGTTTGGGATCATTGTCATGCTGAAAGACCCAGCCACGTTTCATCTTCAATGCCCTTGCTGATGGAAGGAGGTTTTCACTCAAAATCTCACGATACATGGCCCCATTCATTCTTTCCTTTACACGGATCACTCGTCCTGGTCCCTTTGCAGAAAAACAGACCCAAAGCATGATTTTTCCATCCCCATGCTTCACAGTAGGTACGGTGTTCTTTGGATGCAACTCAGCTTTCTTTCTCCTCCAAACGCGACAAGTTGAGTTTTTACCAAAAAGTTCTATTTTGGTTTCATCTGCCATTCTCCCAATCCTCTTCTGGATCATCCAAATGCTCTCTGGCAAACTTCAGACGGGCCTGGACATGTACTGGCTTAAGCAGGGGGACACGTCTGGCACTGCAGGATTTGAGTCCCTGGCGGCGTAGTGTGTTACTGATGGTAGCCTTTGTTACTTTGGTCCCAGCTCTCTGCAGGTCATTCACTAGGTCCCCCCGTGTGGTTCTGGGATGTTTGCTCACCGTTCTTGTGATCATTTTGACCCCACGGGGTGAGATCTTGCGTGGAGCCCCAGATCGAGGGAGATTATCAGTGGTCTTGTATGTCTTCCATTTCCTAAAAATTGCTCCCACAGTTGATTTATTCGCAACAAGCTGCTTACCTATTGCAGATTCAGTCTTCCCAGCCTGGTGCAGGTCTACCATTTTGTTTCTGGTGTCCTTTGACAGCTCTTTGGTCTTGGCCATAGTGGAGTTTGGAGCGTGACTGTTTGAGGTTGGGGACAGGTGTCTTTTATACTGATAATGAGTTCAAACAGGTGCCATTAATACAGGTAACGAGTGGAGGACAGAGGAGCCTCTTAAAGAAAAAGTTCCAGGTCTGTGAAAGCCAGAAATCTTGCTTGTTTTTAGGTGACCAAATACTTATTTTACTGAGGAATTTACCAATTAATTCATTAAAAATCCTACAATGTGATTTCCTGGATTCCCCCCCATTCTGTCTCTCATAGGCCTATCTCATCTTTTTAAGTGGGAGAACTTGCACAATTGGTGGCTGACTAAATACTTTTTTGCCCCACTGTAAGTTATTAAAATATATACACATATATATATACACACATATTATATATATATATATATATATATATATATATATATATATATACACACACACATACACACACACACACACACACACACACACACACATGTAATAAGATAACATTATCATTTAACTCCTGAAAGTGTTTTGTTTTATTTTGATTGTTTTATTATTTATTGATTTATTTTATTCTATTAGTCTATTTATGATATTAAGCTGTGTAAGTTTTTTATAGCAAAAAATATTTGTCTCTTTTGTGGGAATTAAAGTCAATAAACGTTACAAAAACCTAAAATAATTCCACGCAGTGAAAATTCAATATTTTATTGTTTTTTCAGTCAGCACAGAAGGCACACAGATTAGGGAGCAGGTGAAAGTCTTTTCACTTTATAGCTTCACATCGTCAGAAATATAATTAAAAAAACAAACATTATTAGCAGGAACAGCGACGCAGCTCATAATGATGATAATAATAATCATAATAACAACAATAATAAAATAGCGAAACAAATTCAGCCTTTTGCAAAAATATATTTGTATATAATATTTTTTTCCAGCCATCGACGCTCATAACAAACTCTACAAAAAGCAGAAATATAATCTGGGTTACAACAATCGGAGCAATTTGTAAGAAAGCCCATGCGACAGGTTTTAATATCAGCTGTAAAACAGTTATAGAAAAAAATACAATTCGATATAGTGCCAAAATTATTAGTGTTTTTTAACAACAAAATAACGTACACAAAAGCATTTCAATATACATCTCTATAGAAAGATAAACTGTCTGGAAATGTCAATTTCAAGCGCACAACAGCAAAAAATACAAAAATACACTTTTACGCTTTTACTTTGAAGTCGACAATATCAAGGGCATCGTGGCTTGGGGGGAGAATTATTATTTTTAGTTTTTGGTGTGAACTACAAATCCCAGAGTTTAGGTCTTGATGAACGGCTGAAAACAACCTGATAACTGTTTCCCTGTTGCCCCCAGGAGTGAATCATGTGATAAGTGATAACGTAAAAAATATGGATCATAATTATATTGGATAATTACCACTCAAAGCAACAACTGTCAGGCTTGGCAACAGACAGTTGATGCATGATTGGCAACTTGTCAACAACTTCTAAAAGTTAGCACCGGGCCCCTGTACAGGCCAATGGGGCCTGTACAGGGGCCTCGTCCCAATGGAGGAGCTATGCTCCGCCTACAAAACCCAAAAGTCCATTGCAGCACAGTTACACATGTAATCTTCCAGGGGGATTTGGGGAAGGAGGTATTGGCAACACAAACCCCCCTACAAAAAAGGATGGAAATGGAACTGTAAACAAGTTTCTGGACCCGTTTTTGGGGCAAACGTGGCATTGGTGACGATCTGGTTTGGTTGGCTGAAGGGTGCACCCATTCAAAACTGGGAGTTCAGCTCAAATGTCAGAGGCCTGGAGCTGAGAGAATGGGCGTTGTCAATAAGGGGTATTGGAAGGTCAAAGACTTACCGGACCTGGTTGTCCACGCCGTCGCAGGAGGTGTAGAACTTACTGCTGCATGCTACAGTTTCCCTTTTCCAGTCCAAAGTGCCCTTCCAGACTCTACCCCCCCCCCCCCCCCCAGAAGGGGCAGGTCCTGATTTGGCCAAAGTACCATTAGTACTGTTTTTTTCAACCCCCTGTTCTGGTGGAAAGACCCTCCCAGCAACCCTGTGGTCTAAGCAGGAAGTCCTGCTGCGATGCTTAGACCTGGGTTTTTGGTTGGGTCCATCATAAGTAAATATGGTTCCAGATCCTGGAGGTTTTAGTAGGGGTATCCTTCGGGGAAGCCTAGCTCCGCCCCCTCGGCCAGGTAGGGTCCCGCCTCATCGTAGTGTGGGTGTGGCACGGCAGGTGCCTCCTCCTTGATGGTGGGCTGGACCACCAGGTCCGGGTCAACCTTCAGGTTGGGCCTCTGGTTGTCCGGGAAGGCCATGGAGAACAGGGCCTCGGGGTCACAAACAAACTTGTAGACGTAGCGCTCGCCAGCCACCTGGAGGGAGGATGCAGAGGGGAGGGGTTAAGGGCTCATGGGGCGGAGTTAAGGATAGAAGTCTGGAGGAGGGGGAAAGAGAAGAATTGGAACGTGACCTGCCTTTACCTTCTGCATGATGCCCTTCTCGTAGTAGTAGCGCAGCGAGCGGCTCAACTTGTCGTAGTTCATCGCTGGGCGGTTCTTCTGGAGCCCCCAGCGCCGCGCCACCTAGTGGACAGAAAAGGAACAACAGCAAAATAAAACAGTTGATAATGTAATATGCTTGTTTCTAGAGACTGTTTAGCTATGACATATAGTTACTTTGACACTGACAAAATCTACTTATTGTAAGTCGCTTTGGACAAACGTGTCTGATCATTGACTTAATGTAACAATGTCAATTGTTATTACTTTTCTTTTTGAGGTTACAAATGTTATTGGTTATTTTGGATCTAACTAAAAATGTTGTGTGTCTGTGTGTGGGGGTGGTTATTATAAAATAAATTTAAATATATTTTAGATTTTTGGATTGTGAGACAGTGGGTATGCCAAACAAAAGCTAAATGCAAAAACAAACAAATATATATATATTTTTAACTGCGGATCCACTTGCAATTCATAAGCAGACCCTTGGGGCGGTGTTGTTTGGACAATTTACATCTGGATTAGACTCCAAAACTGAAGCATTTTAATGAAAACAAAGGCAGTTTCGGACGGATGAGGGAGGCGGACCTCCTCAGGTTCGATGAGCTTGAACTCCATGTTGCGCCCGGTCCAGGCGATGCACCGCCCGTTTGCCGGGTCGTCCAGCAGAGCCACCAGGAACTGCCAGAGCTGCAGGGAGCCCCGCCGCTGGTAGGGGGCGACGTCCCGGAACAGCGGCACCTCCTGTTTCACCACCTTACCTGCATGGGGGGCGCACAACTTTTTAACTGTATATGTCAATTCATTTTACTTGATTAATTAAACGTATTAATCAGCACCATTCATGTACAGACAATGAGCTTAAAGAAGAAGCTCAAAAGATGAACTTTTGGAAAACTTTTGAAAAAAATAAAATTACATTAAAATTTACAACAAAACCTAATACACTAAATGAAAATAATAAAAATTATTATTATTAATAATGATAATAATAATAATAATAACAACAACAATAATTGCCAAGAATACAGAAATCATACAGAAAAATATAAAATTGAAATGTTGAAAGCCAAACAAAGAAAATCAAAAATGCAGAATATTCAAAGTGCGATTGCATGGACATATCACCATAGGGAAGGGTTGGCCATTTCCAACATTAGAAAGTAATTCAAATGACAAATGATTTTAATTAGCATTTTTTTAAGTTCATCAACATTATGTGTATTTTTGGTTGACTTTTAGTTTTATATATAATATATTTTTCAGTATAGTCTTAAGCGCTCACCTTCCAGTCGTTCTGGCACAACGCATGTGTCATCATAGTACAAATGTGAATCTCCATCAAAAGCAAAACCTGTTTAATCAAACAAAATAAAGAAAACAGTTACATTTCATAATACAGACCTCACACAAGACCATATTATACTGACAGTTTAAAAAATTGTATTTCAATAGCAAGGTAACAAAAAATTAACAACAGCTGACCCTCATTTTTATTGTGGAACAGCGGCGGAGACTTCCCAAACGACGATTGGCACGTCTGGATTTCTGTGAAAGACAAGTATAGAAACTTTTAATCAACTTGCTGATAGCCTTTTCACTTCTTAAAAATACAAACAAAAAAGAGTATAATATTCAATGTGTCGGATCCAATGAGGAAGTGCTTTAAACTGTATTTCAGCTTATGGCCACTAGATAGAGCGCCAGAAAACCTCTCTGAATAGAAGTCAATGGGGAACTAGAAGACACTTCCACAGTCAGTTTCCTTCCCACAACATTTGACGGTGTCTATCTCGGGTTTATCTCTTAACGGGATTGCATTTTTTTTAATTATTGTTCCATAAAGAAGAATCTTAACAATGTATACACATGTAAATTATGAGGTCCTAGCTTCCTTCACTGATAGGTCTCATGTCTGTGTTCAAGCTAAGTGGGTGTACCCCCCCTGCCCAAATTTACAAAATCTCTGGCTCCGTTTCCAACGAAGATGGCAGCGATCAAATCGTCTCAGTGGGCAAAGCGACAGATGCTAAATCCGTGTTTTCTTTCCAGACATTATAGTTCTATTACCTGAGTCAAATCCAAAGTCCCGGGGCTCTTGTTTGATGGAGAGGGGGTGAAAGGGCGCCCCCTGGCAGGCAGCTGGAGGAGGTGGTCCTGACACACCCTGCTCCAGGTAGCGGGGGTCCACCAGCTCCTGTTTGAAGCCCCCGGAGGGTTGGAGGGGCTCAGAGAGATGCCGCTGGTAGAGGGGACGGGCGTCCCGGGATGAATTGGGCTGGGGAGGGAAGGGCGGGGTCCGGCCGGCAACGTGGTCCGCAGCAGAGAATGCCAAGCAGGGCTCTGACATCTGACGATGGAATCTGGAGGAACGAGGGAAATTACAACCATATCGAAAAATAAACTGATTTTGCGGAGCACTAGACCTAATGGCCAACACATATAAACGCAAAAAAGAACAACAAAAACAATAAAATAAGAATAATAATAAAAAATATGAGAACATAAAGTACAATATTAATTATATAGTATATTTATTCAATATTGACTTATTTAAATGATTAATCATTTGAATTGACTAATATCTTTAAAGGCCTTACTACTTGTAAAACTGTATTAGACTTTTCAAGGACCTGCATGTGCCCTTGTAGTGCGTTGTCCCAACTTACCTGTGTTCTGATTGGAAGGAACCATCTGATTGGCAGGATGGGGGGCGGGGCTTGGCAAAGTTATGGTTCTGTCCGCCATGTTGGAGCGGGTGATGGTGGGGGGGGGCAGTGGAGGGGGCATGTCCATGGCCAGAAGGGCAGCCATTGGTCAGTCGAGGGACTGTGGGCGGAGTCAGCCTCTGCAGGGGGCGTGGTGTGGAAGGGGCGTGGTGTGCGCAATGGGCAGAGCCATGAGGCGGCTTGGTGTCGTAGGCACTGGGAGGAGCAGAGGGGAGAAAAAATATAGAAGTTCAATAAACACAAAAATGCAAAAGCTACTTCGTAAGTTTGCCAACTGCTAATATGTTGAACCTATATATTAAGCTTTTATCCCAACCATTATTTATTTAAATATTTAACCTATATTCCATATGTCACCTATTACAAAAGTGTAAACATATATTTAGTTTTTCCTCAACTTCAAATTGAGAAATTAAGGAGTACATTTGAATTGACAAAGACTGAACAATATAAGTTCAACAAATAAAGCAATTTTAAAAAGGCTTGAGTTTATATATCTTTACTATGTCTTCTTTAGCTTTTCTCAACTTATAATTGGGAAATGATGGTGTACATTTTAAATAGGGAAATGCAAAAATATCCAGGTTTGACAAATGAAAGTAATTTTAGAAAATGTAGAATTAACAATAATGTCCTTATATTTTTTCAGGACACTTTTGATATAACACTAATTAATTTTCACTCATTTGGCTGACTCTTTACATTTGGCCTCCTTGCCCGCCACAGAAAGGTAGAATGATACATTAAACTCTTGCAATTTCCCCAAAATGTCTGATACCTTCCGTACGGTATATTGTACTTAATAAAGCTATTATTATTATTATTATTATTATTGTCCACCTGTAGCTGTAGAGGCCATTGTCGGTGACAGGGCTGAGCCTCTGCTCGTGGCAAGACGACGGCTCTTTGGACTGGATTGAACTGGATTCCTGTTTCACCTTGGAGGCCGGTGGACCATGGAGCATCACTGGGGGCAGGAAAACACCAGGGGTCAGAGATGAAAGGTCGGGATGGAGGAAAATTAGACGGTGGGTTCAGGTGAAGTACGACATGTAAGGGATAATGTGCAGCCAGACAGTCATTATCGCTAAATACCTCAGGTGTCACACCTTCAGTGTGACAACAGACCTGACCACCCCATCAGGGGTTATTTTGCCGATAATGACCGTCTGGCTGCACATTGTCCTGCTTATTACACATTACTAACTAAATAAAATAATATACAACATATTGATCTGAAATAATTTTATAACTAGTATGTCTACTTTTAGAGTTTCCATTGAGAAAAATAGTAGTAGTAGAGCAACGTAGTAAACCATTATCCTGCAATATGAATACACTACTGTTTATTGCTGAAAGTGACATTGGGTATTTTCATATTGATGTCCTCGTTTATCTCTTCCAGTCTTCCATTGTAGTTTCTACGTCACCAGATGGCGCCACTAGCTAGTGTTAGCATGTTAGCAGAAGTGGTTCAAGATTCAAGATTCAAGAGGTTTATTTGTCACATACATACGGTCGCCTGTGAAAACGGTCATTATCAAGAGGCTGAGACCTTCCTTCCTGCGACCTGAAGGTACTAGAACAGGAGGCCACTCACGGTTATCCGACTGGAAGTCCGGGACAAACTGTTCGTCGTCAGGAACTTGGGCTACAAAGAGAAGAAAAGCAGGAAGTTTAAAAACCCTGAAAGAGACCAAAACAACTTCCCAACAGAAAACTGCGGGCCCCTCATAGAACCTCTGAGATGGCTGAGGGGGAACGTCCGTAGGAAGTGAACGGTACCTTCTGCGATCCAGATCTCCTGTAGCTGGCTCAGGTCCTGGAACAGTTCTGGAAAACATGGTTTTGTGTTAGTCTGGAGTTACCGGATCCTTAATCTACCTGCTGAGATTTAAACGTCTGCTATTTTAAACCACTCCATTATCAAGATCCCAATAACCCCAGTGACCTTCCTGTACCAGCTAGCTGGCAGTACCTACTGTTGATAGCATGATTATTATTCTGAAAAACCAGGGTACAAAAAGCTTGGTTCCAATCCGACCACCGCAACTTTGCTTTATATGTTCCATGGACATGCCCGATACTTGGCAGTTGTACGTTGTGCATACCTTTCTAGGCTGGTGGTACCTTTAATTCTAGTTTGCATTATTCTAAGTTTATAATAACTGCATCGCATGCATATTATACTTCATTTAGGATCAACCAATTGTCTGTTTGGAAGTCTTGGAAAATCTCTGAAAGTCCTCCTCTCGTGAATAAGTCCAAATAACAGCAAATTTGGTTTGGATGTTCCATGGACAGCGAGTACCTTGCTGGTACCTTGAATTGTAGTTTTTCTGTTTGGAACACTTTGGAAATTTGTTAAGTCTGGGTCTGTCTCAGAAGACGTGGTAAGTCCAGCATGTCTTCCTCTCATGAACCACAAGTCCAAATAACGTCAAAGGCTGTTGTGGTGTTTGGGAGGATTTTAAGGACGGGTCATACCCTCAGTGTCCTGGGCCAGCTCCGTGTCCACCAACTTCCTCTTCCTATTCAGAGGCTCCTCGGCATGAGCATTCTAGAAAAATTTAAAAGAATTATTTGAACCGTTTCAAACTCAGATGGAGACATTTAGGGAAAGAATGTTGAATTATTTCAAAGTAAACTTTGCTAATGTGTCAACAGGAATATTAAGGTCAAATATCTAAGAGTGGAATTGTGATTTGTCATGTTCAAAAATGTGTCATGCAGAGATTTGAGGCTCATAATAAAACTGCTTCTGTCCACAACACATTTAAAACATTATGTAGTCATTATGCAGGCGGAAAATCGTTTTGGTTTTCATGACGTTTTGGGATATCTAAGCGTCACTTGGACAAAAAAAATAAACATCTTTTGAAACTCACACTGGCCGGGAGCAGAAAGGGAACCTGCTGGTCGTAGAAGCCATCCATGCTGGAGGAACCTTCTCTTCTCCTCCCTCTGTCCTTCAGAAGATGGAGGAGGAGACCGCAGAGGGATTCCCTGGTGGACCTTCTCCTTCGCCTGTGGAGAGGCGACGAGTCCAGTAATGAGTCAACATAATTTGCAGGTAGAAAAAACCCCAGAAATTGTATTTTTATATGCACAAAATGGCAGTAAAATACTTTTATTCACAGGCATGAAAATAGCATGGCGTTATTATCACATTAAAATAGCATAAATACAATATTATTTACATGCATAAAATTCCATAAAACTAAAGAAATGTACATGCATAAAACAGCATGAAAACAAAATTGTTACATGCGTAATACACGGATTCATATTATATTTTACATACACAGTACATGGCATAAAAATACTATTTTATCAGTATGAAGATTTTTTTTTATGTAGTAAAAACAGTAAATG
>NC_137189.1:27150033-27390033 GCF_960531495.2 Zeus faber
AGGGAAACACACCAATCGTTACCAGTATATATAAATGTTGCTGGATCGTTTGTATTTAGCAAACGGATCAGAATCCCTTTTCCCGCTACGGCTCCTCCCTCTCCACCGGGGGTGCCCAGATTTGTCGCCCCTCTCAGCCCGTGTGTGTGTGTGTGTGTGTGTGTGTGTGTGTGTGTGTGTGTGTGTGTGTGTGTGTGTGTGTGTGTGTGTGTGTGTGTGTGTGTGTGTGAGAGAATGTACTGATTGATGGATTGATTCAGATTTGGTTCATTCGGAATAATTCTACTGAGCAGGTCTATGGGTTACTGTCGTCATCTGCTGGACAGTGTTAGAAACGGCATCCAACAGTGAAAATAATAAATGATTGATCCTTAAACTCAAATAACCAACAGATGGATCAGCAGTATTTTAAATAATACTATAAATGTCTCAAAGTTTTAGAACATTCTGGTGTGGAATTTTTAAGGTAAAACCCTCTAATCTCTCATGTACTACGACTATAACAACATGGATAGAATGGAAATCAAGCCAAATGCAGACGAGAATAAATAATAATAAATAATCCCGTTCTCCAATTTTATTCCACACTCCTAAAGGTTCAGAAGATTACATTTACACAGGCTTATTATTATTTTATTGAAAAGTTTGTTTTATTGTTTATTTTCACCGAGAATTTGCATGATTTCACAGGATTTCTTTCAAAATGGCTCTAAACTAATTTTAAATGAATACACACGATCCAATCCCAATCTGAGATCAATGTTGTCATTAGATTGGAGTCAGTGTCTATACTCTTGTTAGGGAGGTAACAGTGAAACTAGTCCACACAGAATTTTTTTATTTTTTGGGAAGACGTCAATGTTTAACTATTAAATATTGGAGCCCCACTGGAGGACTCCATCTTTGAGGTCCCCCTCGGGGTCCATGGGCCCCATGTTTAGAACCCATGGCATAAGTATTTTAAATATAGTGTATACTGTATCATTGATCTCTACAAAGTACCTGCATTCAGTCATACCTGTACTAACATTAAAAGTTAAGAAAGAATAAAAGAATAGTGTGTATTATTCTTGTGTGTATTGTTTTGTGTGTAAACGGAATCGGTGAGAGTATGGAGGTTCGTTGTATGGTCTGAACCACGGACCATCGTCTGACCCACGACTCGGCCAGTCAACAGCCCCCATAGGAACTAAGGTGAAGAAACGAAAGAAACAGTCTTTATTTGTAACACAACACACCACACTACAACACATGCTTGCACACACACACACACACACACACACACACACATGCTTTGGATGGTGGCCGGTGAAATGGTTCCTCTGCTTTTGACCCATCCTGGCTTGTCCTTCCTCCGGGTCCACAGCCAGGAGCAGTGGGCAGCATACGTGGACGCGCCCCAGGACCAGGTGATAAGTGTCCAACGCTGGTCAGACGATGATGGGTGCATGTTTTTTTTGGGGGGGGTTCCTTACTGACGTGAGGTGGAGGAAACCCCATGTGAGCACGGGGAGAACATGCAAACTCCACACAGAAAGGCTCCTATTTGGGAGATAACCCGCCAGAGCACGGTGCCAACAGCGCCCCAGGCGGGAATCGAACCCAGGACCTTCTTGCTGTGAGGCAACAATGCAATGCAGTGTTTATGTAGTGTTAGTGTTGACTGTCTGGGACGTGGTAATACTTTGGTAGTTGTAGAATGTCTGTTTCCTCCTCGGGTGCACTGTATTTTGTGTTGCAGCATTATTGCTGAAATGAATGTTGTTTGAGTGCTGTTGTGATAAAAATGACGGAAATATTATTGTATTGTGAGGGAAATAGAACGACATGGAAATGTGGAGTAGAACTGGACTGTTAAAAGTCACAGACGGAGATAGGAGGAAATGAGCGGCTCGAGGGTTGGAGCGTACTGAGAGAAGTTTCTGGAAGAGATCCCAACTGCATGCGCCTTGCTGATGACATGTGAATGTATGTGTGACTAACCCCGCCCAGGATCCACAGCTTAGCCAAGGCACAGCAAGATTATAACACTGAGTTCCACCCACTCCAAACTACACACATTTAGCATAGACAATAGTGCTGATTATTAACTAAAACCCATATATAACCATGACTGAAACCAACTGACCCCAACGGAACCAACGGAACCAACTGAACCACCAGAACTGTCTCCCCTGCTCACCGACATCCCTGCCAACCTGTGGACAAAACGACACCAGCACCATCAGCGCTGCATCCACCGAAGGCAACGCCACTGCCAAAAGCTAAGTACTCACACCCAGTGATTACTCCCAGCAGAAACCGCGAGCTGGCAAAGCACACGACACCCATTTAACCCATTAAAACGACTCAGCAGGGTCAGAGGGACCCTAGTATTCATACTAATCACAACATTATTAACACTACTCCCGATACTGTGGCATTATGCTCAACCGCTAAAAGATAATGGGGTCTTCAAACCTACAATCCCACAACCAATGGAGTACACATGGCCACGTCACCATACATCTGGGACTGCATGATACACTGCACCCATGTCAACCGAAAAATAACACAATCTGTAAACGCCCCGTATCTACATAGATGCCTCCGGAGTTCCAAGGGGGGGTCCCCTCACAAATTTAAGGCACAAAACCAAATTTCAGGTGGATTTGCGTCCATACAATACATCTTCCCTCGTGAGCAATGGACAAAAATGTAGATTGGGTAAACTACATCTATTATAATCAACAAGGCTTTGCCAATTACATGTTTCAATTGTTCAAGGCCCTTGGTGAGCAGCTAGACGCAACTTCAGTGGAATACCGTCTGGCTGGACAAAATATTCAGCAAATAGGGAGTCCTGCTATCCAAAGCAGGTGTTATAATGCTTGTTATTTGTTTTATTCTGATGTTCATCGGATGTTGTGTGGTTTTGGGATGCGTTTTTCATTTTGTTATGCATTTCTGCATTTCGTTGTTATTCGTTTTATTCTTCCTTTCTCTGAAGCCTCTTTTATTCAGTACGTGGAGCTGTGGAGATGTTCGATCTCCAAGCGGGAGTGATGGTGAGTCTCAGAATGGTTGAACAAAGAACTCCTTCACAGAGCTTGTTAGGAGCTTAGAACATCTGGACTCGGCGAAGATAAAGATAAGGGCTCATCATAAGGTGGCCCTCTCGCTATGCCCATGTACCTGCCCTGCAGAATATATGACCAGCTTGCTCCGATCATCCATGCTACGATTTTGAAGGTTGTGGGGGTGCAGCAAATAGCATTTTTGGTGCAACCTGAATTTTCCTATTTGTTTCCCTCCTTAGATACGCCCTCACCCCTGTCCGAGCTGGAAATGGAGATCTGGCTGTGGGCGGTCGGGCTGTGGGCTTTTCTTT
Organism: Zeus faber; assembly: GCF_960531495.2. NCBI lineage: Eukaryota > Metazoa > Chordata > Actinopteri > Zeiformes > Zeidae > Zeus > Zeus faber. Next base: position 27,153,404 of record NC_137189.1, read on the forward strand.
TCTCTTTGTTTTTTTTTTTAATACAATTTTTATAGCCTTTTTTATTTTTTTCCAACAAACAAATAAAATAACTACAATAATTAATCCAACAATTTACTGTGGACCTATGCAATCATTGTGCATTTTAACTACTTCTACTGTTTTGTCAGTGAAAGTGACCAATTGGAGAAGTGGAGACATCATCCACTGTCTATTCTGTCCATGCCTCCAAAGTCTCAAAAGTCAACTTGACAAGCAAGCGAGTGTTGAGCAATCGTCGTCGGTCGTACATATATGCAGTGAAATGTCATGACATCCAGTGATTATCCACAAGCTCTATAAGCTCGAAAAATACTCAAATGTGCGTATATATATATATATATATATATATATATATATATATATTTTTTTTTTTTTAATATATATATACACATACAAACATACATACTGTACATACATACATACTACATACACATATCTCCAGGCGTTAGGCGCAGGTTACTGTATTGCTGTGTCGTACTGTACTGTACTGTATATCTCCATACTCACTTTATTCACATGCACTTTACTGCATTTATCTGTATATACAAATAGCCTATCCCATATACATAACTCTATTCCCTTCACTTCTATTTTGTACCCTCACTCTGTATTACCTTTTTGAGTCTTATTTTACTTTTATTTTATTCTATTTATATAATTCTATTCACTAACTGCATTACGTTTTAGGAATCAGTTAGTTTCAGTTAGTTATCTAGGTAGGAATTAGGTTAGCTATTATGTTCGGTTTAGTAACTATTGTGCATAATGTCCTGGTGCGTTGCAAAGACATTTCACTGCATATATGTTCAAGTTCAAGTTCAAGTTCAAGAGATTATTTGTCACATACATACACATACGGTCGTACATATATGCAGTGAAATGTCATGACACCCAGTGATTACGCACAATAAGCTCAATAAGCTTGAAAAATACTCAAATGTGCGTAATGGACACGCGGCGCTCGCGCAGGCGGCCGCAAGGGGCGGCGCCACAATCGCGATTCTGGGTTCTATGACATACTTCCTGTTGTCTGGGCCAAGTAGATTCAAATGTGTCGATGTGGGCGTGTTTACAACAGAACAGCACAAGCCTCTGATCTGGAAGACTGTGATTGGACGGAAGAAAACATTTTAGAAAAAAAGCAAAGCACAGCAGAAAAACCTTCTGGCTTCAGGAAATCAAAGCACATATGTATGAACGTATGCATATGTATGTGATGAATAAACCTGGTCGATAAGAGAGGAGCCGTGTTATTTCACGGTAAGGCGGCGTGGCCATTGTGGACGCTAGTGTAGTGAATACTACACTACTACTTCTACTACGACTACTACTACTACAATACTGACTGATGAGATGAGATGTATTCAGTGTATTTAGTATATATAGTATATGTAGTACATATAGTGTTTATAGTGTATAGTATATCTAGTATATATAGTATATACAGTATAGTGTATATAGTGTATATAGTATATACAGTATATATAGTGTATATAGTATATATAGTATATATAGTGTATATAGTGTATATAGTATATATAGTGTATATAGTGTATATAGTATATACAGTATATAGAGTGTATATAGTATGCATAGTATATATAGTGTATATAGTGTATATAGTATATATAGTATATATAGTGTATATAGTATACATAGTATATATAGTGTATATAGTGTATATAGTATATAAAGGGTGATGCACGATGGGATGCCTGACACTGAGACGCCGTGCACGCAGTGCGGACGCCGCCGTATTGTACGCAGTGTACAATACAGACTGGTCAGAGAGCTGGTGGTCAGTCCAAACGGTCGTTTAACAGGTAGGTCGTTAAGTGAGGAGTACCTGTATTTGGAAATGGAACAGAACGGAAACAAAGGAAGGACTAAAAAAGGCTTTCTCAGCTTGCCTATTGTAAACATCATTAGGTTGTTAAGTGAGGAGTACCTGTTTTTATATGCATATATATATATATATATATATACATGTGACACCACACATTCCAAGACACCTCACATTCCTCTGAGATTCTGGTCCATGTTGATTGCATCGTGCAATTGCTGCAGATTTGTCAGCTGTACATTGACGCTGCAAATCTCCTGTTCTATCACATTCCAAATGTGTTCTATTGGATTCAGATTCGGTGACTGGGAAGCAAACTGAAGAACATTGAACTCATTGTTACGCTCATAAAACCAGTTTGAGAAGACTTTTGCTTTATGACATTGTTAAAGCTAAACAGCTCTGAGACTTTTATAGGATGGACTCCTGTTGCATCATCCGCTTGCTGGAGCTCCTCCGCTTGGAAACAGTTCTTTGTGATCCATATGTCCTTTTGTGACCAGTTGTGAACATGTTGTTCCTGCTCGTAGCCACTTGCTTACAAACCTTTTATGTTGTTCTGCACGTACACGTTAGGACATAATGTCACAATCCCTCATAAGTTCAATTGAAAGTGCACAGAAATACAAAATTCTTATAACATTCCCTCCTGTTTATGCTTATAATAAGCATAATATATTCAAATTTTGTTGGGAGTGCGAGAGCGAAAACCCTGCCAGGCAGTACATGATACGGTTCTTAAACCCATTATCCTTTTGAGACAGGGAAACTCTCATGGTCCTTCTGCCCAGGCAACCACCCACAGGTACTCCCTAACCCAATGGAGGTGAGTAAACAATCAATGCAAAACCTTTAATTTCATAATAATGCACTTTACGTTTATAATGATGCTAGCCAAATAATAAAGGGGAAGAAGGTAAATAAAACATAAAAGTCTCCAACACAGACTGGTCAACCCATCGGATCCTACAGCTGGACCTTTCCCTACCTAATAGAATCTTACCCTAATACGAGAAATAAAATATAAAACATTGAACTTCTTCCCAGATAACATTTAAAACAAACAATCTTAATTGGCTGCAGATATTATGCAATCAGAGACTTAATAACTTCCTTTGGAGATTTTCTGTAAACTCTTCGTAATGCCTAAAACTTGTTATCTAATTAAACTTTGGTGTCATTGTAAGAATTTCCGTGGGTGTGATTCGTGTCAATCCTTGTTCTTGGCCATCAGACTCCAGTGTCATCATAGAGTCCGGCGATGTCGAGATTGTTGTCCGAATCTGCAACCTTGAGCACATTCTCAACAGGGGTCAGGTCATCATAATCCTCCTGATCAGAGACGATAGGTTCATAATTGTCAGTGGTATCGTCATCATTGTTGTCATTAGGTATTTTGGTGTAAAGCATTGTTTTGGTCATTGCATTTTCAATTAAATGTTGAGACAACAACAACCACACGTAGCCACGACAGCGATGGACAACTATAATGATTGAATTATCCCTGACCATTTTCCGAACATTTTCTCAAGCCACTTGGTAAGGGGATTCTCTATCCCGGCGTTTTCTGCCAATTCTTCGGACAATGCTGTCAGTCCAATCAATGCTTTGGTCACGCTGCCATCAGGGGTGGTATTGTTCGGAATTAAAGTGCACAAACGTCGCCAAACATTTTACAAACGCCACCTTCCTTAGCCAGCAGCATGTCCAATGCTGCAGATGGATGGAGTAGTGGATGGTTGGTGGATGGCCACCATGTCCCAACAAGGCTGCGATGTCAGCAAGATGGTGGCGGAGTCATGTTTTGTGCCAGAATCAATTCAATCAATCCATTTTCAATTCTTTACAACCTATAAGATGTTTTGAAACTCTGTTGTCCATAATAATTTGTAACAGTGCATTTAGATTTTTTTATTTTTGAAAGAAATACTGTGATCATTGAGAGATTTGTTCAATAACATTTGAATTATACCCTAACGGTTGATGACTTGAAAAATATACTGACTGTCATTTGCGTTGACTATTTATGAAAATCAGAGAAAAATATCATTTGCATAATAATTTGGAACGCGGTGTAATTACCTTTGACTTTTCGTGTTCCGGTCTTTCTTTCTCCCTTTTACAACAATATGAACAATTGTTGTCCATTTTAATATTTGAAATTATTATTTTTTATTATTATTATCACTATCATTATTATTATTATTATATATTTTGTTATGTTTTTAGCGCTTTAACATAGACATACATCTAACTGGATCTTCTTGGTTGCCACAACCGGATTTTCTTATTGGTTGCCTTTTAGCTAAGTCAATCCTTTGTTAACTAAAGGTGCTGGGGGATAAGTTTAAGCCCTGCGTCCTTCCAAACAACGTCTTTCTGAGTTCTCGACTGAGGAGTTACTTACAATTTGATGTTAAATTGTAGTATTACCTTCACAATTTGATGGTAAATTGTACTATTACCTTTGCAATTTGATGTTAAACTGTTGACACAAATCACATTAACCCTAACAATTGTTTTACCTTTAGGCATTTTCTACTCGTCTCTAATCAAGCCAATTAATGCTTATAAGTAATAATTGTTCTACCTTTAGGCGTTTTCCGTTCTGTGTCCTATACACTAAAACATTAAATACGTCCCAGGCGTATATTAAGGTGTCTCATTTCCTCCGTAGTCCTGGCCCTGTCACTGCTCTGCTCTCCAGTGGCGCCTGGCCTCTGTTGCTCAAAACGAGCCTCTAACGGTCTGGGGCTGAGGACTTTAAGGAGTTCCAGACTCCCCCTTGCAAGGTTTCAGGTCCAATGCTCTGGAGAATGGAGGCATATCTTGGGGTCCTGTGTTGGGCGGCAAATTAATGCTAAAGCTAAACAACTCTAAACTTTGTTCGTGGACGGGCTAATCGTGACAGAGGAAATCGGAGACCAATACTTTATGTTAATAAAGTATTTAATCTTGCGCAAGAGGAGCATTTACAGAGCAACAACACAATACGATGCTACCGCGGAAATAATCAACTCTCTCTGTAGAGCTGAGACTTTGATAGGATGGAGGCTCTTGTTGCATCATCGGCTTGCTGGAGCTCCTCCGGTTGGAAACAGTTCTTTGTGATCCATATGTCCTTTTGTGACCAGTTGTGAACATGTTGTTCCTGCTCGTAGCCACTTGCGTACAAACTGTTTATGTTGTTCTACACGTACACATTAGGACATAATGTCACAATACCTCATAAGTTCAATTGAAAGTGCACAGAAATACAAAATTCTTATAACAGACATGATGCATTATCATGCTGGAAGTAGCCATTGGAAGATGGGTTAATTGTGGTCATGAAGGGATGCACGGGGTCAGCAACAATACTCAAAAGGCTGTGGCATTCAAGCGACGATTGATTGGTATTAACGGGCCCAACGTGTGCCAAGAAAACAATCCCCACACCATTACACCACTGACACCAGCCTGGACTGTTGACACCAGGCAGGTTGGGGCCATGGATTCATGCGTGACTCCACCATCTGTGCCTCAGCAGAAATGGAGGTTCATCAGACCAAGCTACTTTTTTCCAGTCTCCAAGTCTGTCCTGTTTTGGTGAGCCTGTTCCCACCACGTGGGTGAGTTCATTTTGCGTTAGTCATTCTATACCAGAAAAGAATGGCTTTTATTTTGAAATTCCCCATCAGATATTTCTGAACTGCACTATCCATCTGAGATTAAAGTAATATGTGGAAACATGCCGTTTCCTTTTTATTGTACTCTGAATTTGGCTTCTGACAGTTCCCTCTAGGGATGAATAAAAGTGTAGATATCTTAATTTCCATTCGCTCTATATGGGTGTATTACATCAATACCACAATTTAAAAGCATTTACTTTTGAAATTCTAAATCAGAATGTTTAAACTTCAGGAGTGGTGATCTGAGTGGTGCACTGTCTTCATTTTCATTCTACAACATAATGTGGAATGAAAATTTTAAAAAACGATAAAAAATCCACAATAAAAATAAAATAAAAATAAAAATAACCTAATATTTTAAAATATTTCATATTTTAGACTTAATTTTCACAGTCAAAAGATCATTTATGTATTTTTTTTTCAAATGTCAAAGGTCGAGCAGACCTGCCTTTGTGTCCTCATTATCCTGTTACAGTGGCTACATGATATAATGTTTTATATCATCATTTAAAAGTATTATTAAAGTACTATAATTATAAAATTATTATAAAAGTTTATTATAATATGCATTTTCCCATTTCACTTTTGTCAGAATTAAATAGATCAGGGTGTAAGAAAATATTACACCCTGAAAATCTATAACTTATTATTTCCACATATCACAAAGTTAGTTAATCATTCCAATCGCCAATCGCGCGATATACAATTTTATTCGGGGTGCACCTGTGCCCGGGTTCACATGCGCATAGAAAGTAATGTTAAGTTGTAAATGCGGTCTCCCCATTCCAGAAGAGCAGGATTTTTTATTTACAAGTAAATATTATACAAAACATCTAGTTTTTACTAAATTAAATCCCATAGCAATGGAAAGCAACGGGCAGACGTCTGCCAGACAGTTGGGGCGCATAGGTTTTTGTTTTTTTTCGAACAGTACAGAACGGGACAGTCCCTTAACTGAGTTGTGTTTAAAAAAAAAAAGTTTCATACATGTAGGAAACAAACGAAAATAAATCGATGTAAAATAACAAGACAACCACGGGAGCCGGCGCGCACCGCTGTCTGGAGGAGAAACAAATAAAACTCTGCTCCAATTCTCTGAGTCAGGTTTTACGTTTTTTCATTCTCCATACAAGTAAGAAACTGACGAAATGAAATAAATCAAAATCTTTCTCTTTAAGATTATATTATAAACTGCTTTATTATAATCACAAGATTTGCATGTTGAGCAGCAGGGACGTGCGGGTGGGGGGGGCTGAGCACCTGCCCCTAAAAGTCTCTGTACGGGACTGTAGAGGGGAAGTGAGACCCGAGAGAGGGGAGAGGAGGCCCTCTCCCCTCTCTCCCTCTCTCCCTATCCACTCCAGTTTCAGAACACAATAAACTGCACTTACATTGATTTTTCGTGGCAGATAAAAAAAAACAAAAAAACCTGTCTGTCATCAATGTCAGTCGTGATCGACGGAGTCGATCGGCGATGACGGAGTCGACCGCCGATAGACGATTTAATCGTAAAACGGCCCAAGCCTATTGTATAGTTACAGTGCCTCCATCACTGCAAAGGGTGATTTTTACTAAATATAAAATATAAATCAAGTTACACTATGGGAAATTTCCCCCCCAAAAATTCCCCCCAAAAAGGCAAGAATTTTCCCCCCAAAAAGCTAGTAACGTTACAAGCATTTTTTAGGGGCCCAATGCAAAATGTTATTTGGGGGGTGGGGGTTCTTAACCCTCTACGGTGGTCATGCATTTAACATTTAAATTCATCAATGTGGTGCCCAATAAGAGGAAAAGAGGCTGGATCCGTGAAAAACTCTTTAACCTTTTATTTTCTCAAATTCAAATCAAACATCTCAAGTTGACCCCAGCAATTTAAACCTACGGAAAATGGGAAACACAGGGGCTCCCCCGTCCCCGGCCCCATAATTATTTTTTATTCATTTTTAATAAAATACAATAAAAATAAAAATAAATGAGGCCATTGCACAGAATAAGAGGGCGCTTGGCGACCCAGACAAGACCGGTCATTTAACAAAAAAAGGCTTAAATGGAAGCTTGGGGACTGGCTTCGGGGCCCTATGCAGCCGCATAGTCTGCATATACGTAGCAGGAGTTTCCCTTTCAGAAAACAACGTTTTTGTAACAGCACGGGGGGGGGGGGGGGGCTTTTACTTTGAAAATCGTACGACTGGGTCGACTACACCCACTTTCGGCTTCTTTTGGGGTGGACTCTGAGCGCTGAAGCGCTGTCATTGTCACCAGTCCAGAGGCTCGTTCGGCAGCGTCGGTTCATCCGCTCAGCAGCACGAATGGCCGAGCAGGAGAAACAAGGAACTTTGTGCTTCTTCGTCAACGGCAGAAAGGTAGAAAAACGTTTTGTTTCTGCAGACATTGTGACATGTCGCCTCGGACAACAGTGTCTGATCAATGAAATAATGGAACAAGTCTACGTCATGCACTGAAATGCACTTTGAAAAGGAAGGATATACACTGTGTGTGTGTGTGTGTGTGTGTGTGTGTGTGTGTGTGTGTGTGTGTGTGTGTGTGTGTGTGTGTGTGTGTGTGTGTGTGTGTCTGTGTGTGTGTGTGTGTGTGTGTGTGTGTGTAACACACACACACACACACACACACACACACACACACACACACACACACATATATACTGAATATATATTTCCACCACGCACTGAGGTTCAAGATGCATTTTTGGGACACCATTTTAAGAACATCATTAATATATCAGTTATTAATTTCTGTTTTTCACTGTGTGAAGTTTAAAATGGAATACAAATCCTTCGCGGCTGAATTCAGACTATGAGTCATATTATTATGGCTCTTGGGGCGGTGTAAATACCATGAGTTCGATTCTTTTTTTAACTATCAGAGAAATTAGTTAATTTATTTATTATAATTCAGTACACGAGTGCATTATAGTTACAGAACAAAAGAGGAAAAAGTTACAGAACATCTGATTCATTTCACTAGATTTTGTAAACAAATATAGTTCATATTTTGTTTGGATGTTAGTGTTGTTTGTTTGTATTTTGTTTCTATATTTGTTATATATTTGATATTGATGGCATAAATAAGATTTGAGATGTATTCTTTATTACAAGTTTATTAGAATGAGGACATCCGGTGTAATATGAATAACATTAAAACATATGTTTAATTTAATATAACTGCGTAAAATATATTAATTAAATATCCAAACAGGAAAGTAACGCTTTACTTTTAACTTGTAGTTCCTCTGGCCTCCTGTAGGACAAATTGTGCAACATTTTGTCTTGGTAACCAGCAGCTAGCGTGCGGCCTGGGGTGTATTCCTTAAAGGTCGCGAAGAAAAGTCCCTGTGAAGCAACAATGAATATGAGTTTATCATTAACCACCCATCCAAATTGGACCTTTTCACGTGACGCTGGACAACTTCGGTTCTGACTTGAGGGGAATGTTTGTCCCTGGTGGAGCGTGAAGTTCACCCAGGCCCTTGTACATCCGCCACAAACACGGCTAGACGATGTACAACCACTCCCAGACAAATTTAAGCTTACGACGGTTCCAAATTCCATAAAGGCTACAAATTCTTCAATGAACGGTACCTGTGTGATTATCAATGTAAGTGTTTTTGTCTTTCATGGCCCTTACATCAGCGAAGGATAGGTTTACGGTCATTGATAGGATCAATCTGGTAGCTTTCTGTTTTGTAAATAGAAAATCTTTAGGACCTATTCATGATCCGATTGCTGCAGTACAGACCTCAAACTCTTGTTGCAACTGCTTTTCCATATTATTGCTGTTAGCTACAGTGTCTGGAATGTAATACCGTTTTCACACCAAAATTAGCAGGTGTACCTGGGTTTTTTTTAAGCATATGTGAACCCGCTAAAAAATAGGTGATTGACGCCTTTCCCATCGCCAGGAGAAATGGCGTTGTCTATTTTACTCTGGTGTGTCACGTTTGACGTCACAAACACGCCGGAAAAGGGCCGTGTCATGGTTCCCAAACAGCAACATAAAACTGTCAACTTACCAAAAAAAAACGCTCATCACCTCCGTTCCTACAAAAAAAAAACGTTCAAAGGAATCGGATCGTTCGTGAACAACCCAACACTACAGTAGAAGCAGTATGGGGTAACCATGCCCGCACCTGTGCACCGGCAGAGCCCGATGCCTTCGGCGGCAGGGAGTGGAGAAGCTCCTCCGGTCCAGAGCCTGGCTTGGGACGGTGCTGAGGTGGCTCGGAGCCCGGCGGGGAGCGTGGGGGTTCTCTGCTAAGGTCACACGGAGTGGTCCCCACATTAAAAACATTTCATGGTCCCCAATGTGGGAGAAAGTCATTAACTTCTGATTTTGATTTTGGATTCTAAAACGGATATGAAATGATGGAATGATACATGGATATTGTTGTCTATTAACAATTAGCGTGTCTACCCGGGTGTCATGTTTTCATCACTGCCGATCGGAGCTGGGGCCGATAAATACCTGTGACTTCTCCAGAGTAATTTGTCCCGGGAATGAATGCCGATTGTAACCTTTCCCACTAAAGATAAAAGCCAGATGTGAGTGGGTGTTAGAGGGTGTTAGAGGGTTTTTTCCGTGCAGTGGACAAGAGGCGTTAACCTAAGTGGACTGTAATCCTTAAGTTTATATTCCATTAGTCTTTGTAGATATGATGAATTTAAAAAATGTTGTGCAGCAACAACACTAATTTTTATGTCTCTATTAACAGGTTACAAGCACCATACAATCACAAAGTGGCACTTCTAAGGTGCCATTGTCATGCACCAGCTCAAAGGACAAACTAATTAAGTAACAAAGGTTTTTTTATCCTATGCTTTACAACATTAAGTTCATTGATAGCCATGAAAAAGTAGTTACTCTTACCTTCATGCAAAATATAACATTACAGTTTTTCTCAATTGTTTTCACACGTTTTCTGAAAACATACCTCATATTCTCAGAACTCTACACACAATTCCAAAAACACAGACAAAAAATGAAAAACTCCACAAATCTCCTGCAAAATGAAACTCTATTCAAAACAATGTTATGTCTTCTCAAAATGTTTTATGGTGTGTTGAAATGACACACACTATGCACTACTATAAACACTACTATGAATGGGAAAACACTACGATGAACACAGAACACTAGTATGAATGTAAAACACTAGTATGAATGTAAAACACTAGTATGAATGTAAAACACTAGTATGAATGTAAAACACTAATATGAATGTAAAACACGAGTGTGGGAGTCTCTACCCACATGTACGGGTTTAGGGAGGGAGACGTTGTTTGGGCAGTGGAGCGCCGACATGGCGAGGAATTTATTCACACGAACAACACAAAGGCTTCGCTGGCAACACAGGAACATAACATAAAGGGAATGAACAGAGTTTGGTTCTCGTGGTCGTGCTCCGGGACGCAGGCGTTTCCACGACGTGTGTCTCAGCTCCCAACTGGAAGACAGAACAACATATATTATATGAAGACTCCCCCAGCCGGGTCCAACCAATCACTGCTAAAGAGGCTGATTGGGCAGACCTGGTAAAGCTTCCTCCTCTGGGGGGGCAGCCAGGAGCAGGAGGCAGCATTCGACGATGCGCCAAGGTACCTGGTTCCAAATGTCCATTGCTGGTCAGACGATGGTGATGTGTGCATGTTTTTGGTGCGGGTCCTTGCTGATGTTAGATGGAGGAAACCCCCTTGTGAGCACGGGGAGAACATGCAAACTCCACACAGGAAGGCCCCTTATTGGAAGATAACCCACCGGAGATCGGTGCCAGCAGCGCCCCAGGCCAAACCCAGGACCTCCTTGCTGTGAGGCAGCAGTGCAATGCACTGTGCCACTGTGCCACTAGAATGCAGTCAAGTGCAAATGAGAGGCAGGACACTGAAGACACGTCTCAGGGGGTTTGGCTGGAAGCGTCCACTGAGCAGTGGCTTAGGTTTTGTTTGAACATTGGGGGGGACACATTAAGCGGGGGGCTGGGCGTCCTCCCTCAAAATTTTGAGCTTGAAACACTTTTTTTTCACATTTCCTGCATTCTGTTGAACTTCTATGCACATTGATGCATCAATTTAAGTTGGAAAGGTTTTTATGTTCTCAAAATTCTTTATAAGTACATTTGCATTACTTTCTGCAGCAGTTCCAAAATCGCACTCTTTCTATCATCCCCAGCTGGATACTTTTCAGCAAAGGCAGTGTGTATGCTCTGCAAACAAATCGGTCTATGCACTTTTAAATTCTTTATTGTCCTCTGAGACTTTTTTTTTGGAATTTGGAATGCATCGCTACTGTATTGCCGGCAGGGCATTGCCAGAATTTTGGGGCCCCATGAAAAAAATCCTGCCGGGCCCCTAACATAGAAATCAGAATAAAATAACATACTGAATGATGTGTTATTAAATGTACTACTATAAGCTTCTGCTGGTCTATATATAGAATAATATATAAATAATAAGATAATTAGCTAGCCATGGCTGGTAGAGGTAGCTCAACATCATCATGTTAATAATTACTGCTCTGATCCTGTGTGTGTATGTACAGTGGGTGAAATAATTATTTGATCCCTCACTGATTTTTTAAGTTTGCCCACTGACAAAGAAATGAACGGTCTCTAATTTTAGTGGTAATTTTTGGTAGGCTTATTATAACAGTGAGAGACAGAATATCAAAAGAAAATCCAGAAAATCCCATTAAATAAAATATATAAATTATTTTGCATTTCATTGAGTGAAATAAGTATGTGATCCCCTATCAAAACATGACTTAGTACTTGGTGGAGAAACCCTTGTTGGCAAGTACAGAGGTCAGACGTTTCTTGTAGTTGATTACCAGGTTTGTACACATCTCAGGAGGAAAGTTGGACCACTCCTCTTTGCAGATCCTCTCCAAATCTTTCGAGGCTGTCGTTTGGCAACTCCAAGCTTCAGCTCCCTCCACAGGTTTTCTATAGGATTAAGGTCCAGAGACTGGCCAGGCCACTCCATGACCTTAATGTGCTTCTTCTTGAGCCACTCTTTTGTTGCCTTGGCTGTATGTTTTGGGTCATTGTCGTGCTGGAAGACCCATCCACCACCCATTTTTAGTGTCTTGGCTGAGAGAAGGAGGTTGTCACCCAGGATTTCACGGTACATGGCCCCATCCATCTTTGCCTCGATGCGGTGAAGTCGACCTGTCCCCCCCTCCGCAGAGAAACACCCCCAAAGCATAATGCTTCCACCTCCATGCTTGACGGTGGGGATGGTGTTCTTGGGGTCGTAGTCAGAATTCCTCCTCCTCCAAACGCGTGAGTCGCATTAATACCAAAGAGCTCGATTTTGGTCTCATCTGACCACATCTCCTTCTCCCAAGCATTCTCTGAATCACTCAGGTGTTCATTGGCAAACTTCAGACGGGCCTGTACACGTCCCTTCTTGAGCAGGGGGACCTTACGCGCGCTGCAGGACTTTAATCCATTACGGCGCAATGTGTTACCAATGGTTTTCTTGGTGACTGTGGTCCCAGCTGCCTTGAGATCATTAACAAGCTCCCCCTGTGTTGTTCTGGGCTGATCCCTCACCTTTTTCATGATAATTGATATCCCACGAGGTGAGATCTTGTGTGGAGCCCCAGACCGAGGGAGATTGACGGTCATTTTGTGTTTCTTCCATTTTCGAATAATCACGCCAACGGTTGTCTCCTTCTCACCCAGCTTCTTGCCAATGGTCTTGTAGCCCATTCCGGCCTTGTGCAGGTCTACAATCTTGTCCCTGATGTCCATAGACAGCTCTTTGGTCTTGCCCATGATGGAGAGGTTGGAGTCTGATTGATTAATTGATTCTGTGGACAGGTGTCTTTTATACAGGTAACAAGTTGCGACAGATGTCTTTTATACAGGTAACGAGTGGCGATTAGGAGTACTTTCTTAAAGCAAGAGGACTAATCTGTGGGAGCCAGAATTCTTTATGGTTGGTAGGGGATCAAATACTTATTTCACTCAATGAAATGCAAGATAATTTATATCGTTTTTTTTATGTGATTTTCTGGATTTTCTTTTTTATATTCTGTCTCTCACTGTTATAATAAACCTACCAAAAATGAACACTAAAATTATAGACTGTTCATTTCTTTGTCAGTGGGCAAACTTACAAAATCGGTGAGGGATCAAATAATTATTTCCCCCACTGTATATGTGTATCCATTTCTTATTATTTCTTATTTACTCGATTGATACCCAACTGACTGGGTAAACAGGCGTGTTGGCAATTTCAATGAGGAAGGTAGCAATAAACATATACTGTATATTCAGACAAGGTAATTAAAATAGTGCTAAATAGTGACACTCTGCGAGTCTTCAAACTAGCGACCAGGCCACTGTAGGTCCAAGGCATATGTTGCCATGGGATCTTAGGAACCCACTTATACCGGAAGTTAGTCAGGCCAGCGGGATTTTGCCTAAAAGTTAGTGTACACTGATGGCTGAATTCATGAACCTGAATTTGTTGTTTTGTCCGAGCAGGTGACGGAGCAGCATGTGGACCCTGAGACGATGCTTCTGTCCTTCCTCAGGGAGAAGCGTATCCTTCATCCACAATCCATAATCAAAACGATCGATTGGTCGACCGGGTGGTATGTCGGTCGGTTCAAACCTGTGACTCACAGCCTGGGTGTCAGTCAAGTTCAAGAGATTATTTGTCACATACATATACGTACGGTCATACATATATGCAGTGAAATTACATGACACCCGGTGATTACGCACAATAAGATCTATAAGCTCTAAAAATACTAAAATGTGCGTAATCGACGTGAGGTGATCGTGCAGCCGGCCACAAGGGGTGGAGCCACAATCGCTATTCTGGTTCCTATAATTATATAATAAATTGTCTGTTGTATTAAATAGACATTTATATCCTCGTCAAATCTATTGATCACTATTGATTACAATCACTCATTTATTGTTTGGAAAAAACTTCAGTATAAATGGTCAGTACGGTGTATTGATATTTTACATGTTCTATTCAGTTTAATACAGAAATTTTATATTTCAATTCTCTGGTGTTCTTTAATTTTAAAAGAACCCAGTTGCATAACTTTCAAAGTTTGATATAGTTTTTAAAATCAAATCAGAAATTGAAACAATAGAATCATAAAGGTGTAATGATTTATTTGTGTTCATTAAACTGTTCATTTAATTTTTTTGCTTATTTGTATGGGTTTGTTTTTTGTCTCTTTATTTCATGTGTTTTTGTAAATTGTTTCATTCATTTTTTCTCAACTAGGACCCAATAATCGATCAATCGGTCGTTCTGTGACCTCCTGTTGACTTGTCAGGAGGTCAGTCAGGCGTTCCACCCACCTCACACCCATCATGGTGTGTTTGTTTTCATCTTGAAACTAAACTATTTTTGGGTTTTCCCTTCAGTTTGTACTTTGAAAATATGTTAAAAGTTTTTCTTTGGTGCCTGACTAATTTTCAGTGTGAAAAGTGGTTGACACCGCAGCAACAATATGGTGGTTGCCAATGGCCCAAATCTGGTTGGCGGCAGCTGGGCAACAGTCAACATCGAGCCCTGTTCAAACTTGTTTTCTATTCACAAATGTGATATTCCTGATCTGAATATTCCATGTTTTGAGCGCCATTCGTGGCAGTTCTCCTTGACAGCGCCCCCTAGTGCGGCTGACGGGAACCAAGTACGGCTGTGGCGGCGGGGGCTGCGGGGCCTGCACAGTCATGATATCCCGCTTCCAACCCGGCACAAGGGCCATCCTGTATCCTCACCCAGAACTGTATTGTCTTTGTATTTCAGTGAAGAGGATTCAATATCTTGGGGGAACAGGAACAAGTGGAAGTGTTAGGCTTACTGACTCAGACCAGAGGTGAAACCAAGAGCACAACGCAGGAGAGCAGGTTAAGGTTCACAAAGCAGGGGTTTATTAGAACAAACAGACCAGAGTCAAGAGAGCCAGGATATTAGTCAGCGAAGGTAAACAAGTCAGGCAAGGAGCAGGCAGAGAATCAGAATCTGTAAGACAGGCAGGGAATCAAAAACCGGGGAATCAACAAGGTATTGGCGAGATCACACAAAGAGACAATCTGGCACAGAACCGATGAAGTAGACCAGTATAAGTATAGAGTGCCTGATGAGCTGCAGGTGAGGAGTAGAGTGGAGATCCTTGGTGGTGTTGTAGCAAAGGGGAGTGGCTGAATCTGAAACGACAGGAAAGTTACTGACAAGACTAGACTAACTTAAATGAGTAGACCAAAGAATGCTGCTCTCAGTGAGGGTTCATGACAGGAAGTGTGCTTTGGGTCATTGTCCTGTTGAAAAAGATGGGATGGCGTTTCGCTGCAGAATGCTGTGGTAGCTATGCTGGTCAAGTGTGCCTTAAATTCTAAATAAAGCAAAGCCCCCCCACCACACCATCACACCTCCGCCTCCATGCTTCAAGAGATCATCTGTTCACTTTCCCTGCTTATAACAGACACAGCGGTTGGAACCAATGGAGAGAATTGGATTGTATATCAATATACCACGGCTCTGTGGAATCCTCCATTCAAATTGGTCAATAGCAACAAACTGTAGCAGTCAGTTATTTCTGAATAACAACCGCTGATCCGTTAATCTAGAAGTTATCTCAAAGTCTGTCATCTTGTTTCCCTTGACGGCACGGCAGCCATTTTTCCGCCAACGCCTGCCTCCTTCCTGTTTGCCAGCTACATGGAGCCGCCATCACCACGGTGGAGGGAATCGGCAGCACCAAGACCAGACTGCACCCCGTGCAGGTAGCATCAGGGTTGGGGGGGGTCAGAGTGTGTATTTATAGTAGTTACCATGGGTTGGGTCCCTGCAGGAGCGTCTGGCCAGGGCTCATGGCTCTCAGTGCGGCTTCTGCAGTCCTGGGATGGTGATGTCCATCTACACTCTGCTGAGGAACAAACCACAACCCTACATGGCCGACATCATCGAGGCTTTGGGAGGTAACATACACACACACATACACACACACACCCAGACCAGACCTTTGTTTAAGCCTTTGCTACAAAGCCCGCTTGCATAAAGCTTCTCCAGTGGACTTTTGTTCTTTTAAGTTTCAGACGGTTGTATATTGAGATCTCGAGAGATCCACAGCATAGAACAAAGTCTAAAAATTCTAGTGGAAAAGTAGGTTATACAGACAGGACTCCTCATTTGGAACAGTACTGGTGTGTGCCAAAGGTATATTTTGTTTATTTAAGAGTTGCACACACAAACCCTCGGGAAAAACAGTAGTATCTTATGGATTTCACAGGATAAGAGACACAAACAGTCTGTGAGGGTTCAGAACTATGACCCAAATTTAGACATTGAACTAAACTAAACTACTACTACAGTGGTACCTCGACTTACGACTGCATCTATTTATGACTAATCCAAGATAACAGCAGCAACAGTCGCGAAATTTGTATCGACTTGCGACCGACTGCTCCAAGATACGACCGTGGAAATTTGCAGTTGGCGCGTCAGCAGTCAGTCAGCGGTCAGTCAGCACTCAGTCAGCAGCCACTCAGCGGTCAGTCAGCGGTCAGTCAGCAGTCAGTCAGCAGTCAGTCAGCAGTCAGTCAGCGGGCGACCTACATCGTGTGTGCATGTAGTTCGTGGCTTATCAATATTTCCTTCATATTAACTGTGTTTGTGCTGTGTATCTTGTTTATTTTCACCCTTCATGATTTCATAATTTATATGGGAAAAATTGCTTCGACATACGACTGTTTTAACATACGACCGTTCTTATAGAACCAATTACAGTCGTAAGTTGAGGTACCACTGTACTCCTAAACACTAAAAGTATAACTACTTATTTTTAATGAACACACATCATGTATCATGTTGTTTTCCTTTAAGACCACGGACAAAGGTTTCTTTAAGTGTTTTACAGAAAAAATAGAAAGCAAAGTTTTATTTCTTTTATTTTGTGATGCATTGTGTGTTCTGACACCTTTCTATCATAGCAGCATTAACTTTTTCACCAATTTGTGCTCCAGAAGTTCTTTTGTGGGATTGGACCAGACAGACTGGTTTGGGCGTGTGTGTGTGTGTGTGTGTGTGTGTGTGTACGTGTGTGTGTGTGTGTGTGTGTGTAATGTAATATGAATATGTACTGTATGTAGTGAGCTCCAAAATCTTTCAACATTTTTCAAAATTCTAATCTTGACAAGTCAAAATTCTTTATTTTAAAAGACAGTTTTGTATTCTCTTTATATTCTCTGTGTTATTTTCCTCCTGTTTTCATTTAATTCAACTTTGATGTTTTCTAGTTACAGTTTATCTCCTGTCAGTTTTATCAGTTCAACTACCAAACAGACACACTGAGATTTAATCTCTATTTCCCAGCAACACAAAATAAAATAAAAACATAGACACCCACAACATAGAAAGACTTTGTAAACAATCTGTATAGATGTAGAAATATCCCGAATGCTTCAAATCTCCCTTTGCTTCAGGAATAAACAACTTAAAACATAATGATTTAAAGTGTTTTCATTTCTAGGAAACCTCTGTCGCTGCACTGGATACCGTCCCATCGTGGACGGCTGCAGAACCTTCTGCCAGGTACCCGAATAAAGTGATATAGAACAATACGATATATAGTATAATATTATAAAAATAAAATAAATGCAAAAATAAAAATGTAACAATAATCTGTTGGGTACCGAGGTGTGTGTGTGTGTGTGTGTGTGGGTGTGTGTGTGTGCGCAGTATGTATATGTGTATATATTTGATAAAATAAATAATGATAATCAAAATATATATGTATAATAATAATAATAATATATACATAGTTGTATAGTATAATGTTTAACTATATAACATAGTTGATGTTATTAATATATAAGTAATAATATATAAATACAATAAAAAAAGTCAAATAATAATCTGTCATGATGCTTTGTTTCAATCCCTGTAAAGTTGTGTAATATATAATCTCAGAAGCAGGTTATTGAACGGAGCTAAACTGTTCCAACAGGAATCCACGTGTTGCCTTGGAAACGTTGATGGAGGATGCTGCATGAATGGAACCGGAACTGAACCAGAACTTAATGTGAGTTCTAAACCCTTTTACTAATATAACTTCATAAGGTTTATATACTGTGTCAATATTTGAATTTATATATACATCCTGCAGTTCATTTCATCATACTCCAGAAAAGTACTCCAGAGTCTCAAATTATAATTTCAATTATATAAATGGGCCAAGATATGCATTTAACTCAAGTTAAAGTACTTTTTCTATGAAAAGCCGTTCAAATTGTTTAAATAACAATGAGTGAGATCCAGCCAAATTGTTTCTAAAATACTTTGTTACTCTTGCTGAAGTTGTTATTTGGACTATTTTTCGCACTACTTTTGTTGTCATTTAAACAGTGATTAAAATCATATAAAGGAACAAATATAAGTGTTTTTTTCTTTAAAATTCACTTTTAGAGGTAGTCACTACAGTAATTTCATGTACTCGGTTACAGTTATTTTAGTCATTATGGAAAGAAAATACTTTTCTGAGTAGTTCTTTCTTGAATATATTTTAAAGGAGGTAAAATGGCACTTCAATCATTAAATGGTTTGAAAGTACTTGGAGATTTTACTTACACTAAAACATCCGGTTGGATGGAAAACATGTTTGTCTTTTTACTTTTCTGCCCCTGCTTCAGTGTGTGTGTGGCGCGCACGCCTGCTACATGGGTTCGACAGATAGTTAACAGTTTTTCCAAGAATGAAGCAGCTTGTATCGCTCAAACTTTTACTTAGAAAGCACTGTAAAACGACAGACGTGTTTTCCATCCAACCGGATCAAAAAAGAAATCATGTGGTGGCTCACTTCCGCATGTGTCATCAAACCCAAACTACGGCAAGATCGATAGTACAAACAACATCGCGTTTAGAGTTACCACTAGGGTCGCCCTTTCCCCAGATAACATCAGAACATCACAGTTGGAGTTTCATCCAAATCGATCCACATACGGAGCAGATATTAGCGCAAAACCGTCCAAAATTCTGAGTGATTTTAACACAGGCGAGGCAGTACATTTGACGTTGAAATATGTCCAACCGGCTAAAACTATCTGGAAGACATACTTCGGCATAATTTACAAACACAGTTGAGGTGTCGTTTAAACCGCTATGTCACAAGGATCTTGTGGTTTAAATTTAATCCAAAATTGATCCACATACAGAGCAGATAGGAGTGACAAACAAAATATTCAGTTGGTCTTGGTTAACTGACACGTCACGCGTCTTGTTCTAAAATGAACGAGATGAGATTTATACGATTTAGTAAGACTCTTTATGACATCATCATATTATGTACTATAAATGTACAGATTTCGATTGAGAATGTCCAGTTGGAATGTACCCAGTGTGTAGCGTGGACTTGGTCGCTCTGTACTCTTTAGAAGTTACCAAACTATCGATTGATGTGTCTATGTATCACTTCTTACCTGGTAGATGTCAGTAGATCAGTTCGATTTATATTTTTAAATCCATGGTCGACATTACTTGGCCAGATTAATGAAAAAAAGAATAAAAGATAATCCTTAAAATGTTGTCACTGCATCCCTCGAAAACATTGAAATGTACGACTCAGTGAATCGTCAAAAGATCCAGCGAGGCGTCGGAAAAATAGAAGCCGTGCAATGGTAATTACGCACAGAAATACCACAACGTTTTTTGTATGTCATGGAAACGTATCTTACTGAAAATGCAATCCAAGTAAAAAACTCAACAAATAAACGACGTACACGACACAGCACCAAACGGCCAACTGTCACTGAGAGTGCAGCCCTGTTTCCACAGAAAACACGGTGAGTTCTAACAATGAGAAGTTCTGGTTTACATATAAGCGTGGACAGTTGTTTCGAAGACAGGAGTATTACGCTGTGTAGTCCTCATGGTGGTTGCTCCGCGGGACCCCTTGCTACGTTCAAGTAAATGAAGAAAATCGTGCTGCGTTTCAGAGGACCAGGGAAGCTGTGAAGCACACCCAACACGACTAAACTGGACCCTGTGCATTGCTGCCTGCAGCTATATTCTCTATTTATTATTGCAGTTTTGCACAATGAATGTTCTTAAAGTACCTGTGTACTATGTGAAATGTGTCCTTGAAATACACTTAAGAGTACAGTAATAGCGGCCATGCAGTTGCCATACCAGTGCTTTACCCCATCGGAAGCATTTATATGGAATTTTTAAGAAAAACGAACATAATGTGATGTATGCCATTTCAGTCCATGCTTCAAGATCGTGAAATACTGTAAATTCTAGGTCATACCGCCCAGCCAGCATTTAAGTTAATCACTTTGATTAAGTGTTCTAAAATAAGAGAGAAAATGGACTTTTAAGTTTAAATCAAGCACTTTGATAAATGGGAAACAGTACAATAAATGTTTTTATTGAAAAAATTATAATACTGAGAATACTGAGGTGTATTCCCTGTCGTTTGTGCCCAAGGTTCTCAAAATTGTGATTCATATTTTAGCAAGAATCCTGCAGACCCTAGTTGACTGTTCTTGCCGTAACATTTAACTACCGCAAAAATTGCATTCTGGGATATGTTTATTACACCTAAACTGCATGCTGGGAGCTGCTTTTCACTAGTCAGAATTAGATTTATATTTTTAGCTTTTTATCATATTGCAAATCACCAATCATAAATGACATCTCGTGCCATTTTTATTTCACTTTTTATACTTATTTGCATTTTGTTTTATTTTTATTATTTTTATTTTTATTTTTTCTTTATTTTAAAATATATATATTTTTTTCAGTTTTGTCTTTGTTTTTTCATTTTATTTTAAAATGACCATAATTGTTATTATTATATATAGATTTTAATTGGTATTCTTATTGCACTTGGTCCTTTTAAATAGTTTTGCCTTTTGCGTTTTACTGTTATTTCTATTAAAGAAATCTATAGTTATATATATATCTAGTTATAAAGACAGGAATACAGTAAGTGTTGTGAAGGAAACGCTGAATGGGAATGGAGCAGAACAGAACATAATGTCTAATCTCAAAAATAGATACCAGGCCGCCAACCTAGATACATTATTCATTCACAATTAGCGAACCAGACATGCTGAATCTAATAAGAATACAATTAACAAAATGTAATTGTGCTCCTTTATGCTACTTTAGATCACATTGCGATTCAATTAATCAGGGCGACCCGAGGATGATGACTCAACGACTCCCACGCAACGGTCCCCAACGGTCGGCATCCCGTGGCTCCCTCGGTAGGCCACTCTCCGGGCATATCCGGTAGGCGGAGGTGTGCGCGTAGGCCTTGGCGTGGTCCTCAGCCATGGCTATGGCGGCATGGAGGGAGGCCGGCCGGTGGCAACGCACCCAGCTAGCAGCGCGGGCGGGGAGATTGTCATCGAACTGTGCGGGGGCCACCGCTGTGCGGGAATGCTGCTCCGTAGTAGCCAATGCTGGGCCGCGTCCAGGGGCGGCTGGGAGCGCATGAACGGCCATCCCGCTGTGTCGTAGCGGGATGACCGGAGGCCTGCTTTCCTGACCCGTTCCATCGCCACCCTCTGGGCGACAGTGTAGCTCGTCTGCTGCTCCTGCGGCAGCTGGGCTTCCCCCGAGAGGAGGAGAACGAGCCGCCACGCCTGTTCACAGTCCGACCATCCAGCCACCTTGGCTGTCAGTTCAAAGTTTGCGGGATCATCCTCCCCCATCATCTTCTGTAGTGGGGGGACAAGTGGCTCCAGCTCCCCCAGAGCGCCTCCTGGTCCCGCTCGCATCTGTTCATCCTGTTGATGTGTGTGCTGGCCAGGGAATGAGAGAGGCAGAAGGTGGAAGCAAAAAATCTCCTGTTGCATGTATTTATTAATTAATTAAACAAGGCAGCTCGTGGGCCAAAAGGGAAAAATCAAAGGCTCACTGGCAAAGAGAGGGGAAAGAGTCCAGAAGGATGGAGCTAAGTTAAGCACTCTGCCACCGTGACATGTCCAACCCACTATGCTCAGCTCTGGGTGTAATTTGCGCACATTGTGTTTTTATTTTAGATGTATTTTTTTTTTTTACTAAATTTCCTTATTGAACAAAGCAATAAAAGCACTGTGCCCCTGTTTGGATTTAAAGATTTAATCCGTGAGCTTGAGCCAAGGTAGACGGTCCCACACCACTCGACAACCACCGGACCGCCGAGCATTTGCTTGCCATGTTTACTTCCATATGACAGAGTGCTGCATGTGATGTCTTCATTACATCTACGCATTCAGTTAAGTTCAGGACCGTGACCAGTTCACACTGGAATCAGATATTGGCCACATTTAAAAAATACTTTGAACAGCCAAACAAAAAATCTTCAACGGATCCGAATTGAGCACTGAGGCTTGCAGTGTGAACATAGCCTAAATGTCAGCGTTTATTTATGCTATACTGTACCTATAGCCCCGTTTTTGTACTATAAATATCATAATATTGTCTGGTACTTATGGTTGTCGGTACTTATTTAAGCCCCACCCCTGCCTGGCACGGTTAGATTCGTCTTGACAAGTAGATGCGATTTGACTCCTCGTTTGTCCGATTATTTTTAGGGAAAGGCCTTCCCTGTAGCTCCAAACTAGCCTAAAAACTTAGCCTAAATCAGTGACATTTCTGATGTGATGTGCACATTTCCCGTGAACTAATATAGTCAATCGAGACATCGCTGGAATCAGCTTAATGTCACGACATTATTTCAAATTGCCTTTTTTTTTTTTACCCATTTGACAAGAAGAAGGATCCATTAACTATCTCCATATTTAATATACTATATATATTTAAACAGACAAACTATCTCCAGATTTCCATTTGTTACATTTTACGTACCGCACTGGCTGATGGGTTAAGGGGCTAAAGCAAACTATTTTGCTAACAATCAAATGTTTAATGGTCACGATTTATCTTGTAGTTGTCCTTGTCTCGTTCAAGTCAAATGGTGCATTCAAGTCGATTGGTGCGTAAAACTCGAATGGTGCGTTCCAGTTGAATGGTGCATTCAAGTGGAATTGTGCATTCAAGTTGACATTGCTTTGTGTCTTTCAGGATGGACCTCAGTTGTTCAACAAGAAGGATTTTCTGCCTCTGGATGCCACCCAGGAGCTGATATTCCCCCCGGAGCTGATTGTAAGACCTCAGATTAACAATAACAAATTTAGTAGTTGACACAAGACAATGAACAAACAATTTGATTCCGACAACCAAATAAAACATGCAAGATTCAAGATTCAAGATTTTTTATAGGTGTGTTCAAGTTGGTTCATAATCCAGATCGGGATTCTCAAAAAGTAATGAAAGATTTTAATTAAGTAATTAAATCAATAATTTAAATGTAACTGATACTGATGTGATAACAATATTTGAATTGAGACTAATTCAAACAATAATTTAAATTTAAGTTATTGAATTTAACAATTAAAATTATATAAAGGGACACGTGTTTTTATTAAAAAGTTGCATTTAAAAAAATTACAATTTAGCCAGAGGTATTTACTAGTTACATGTACTCAGTTACATGTACTTCAAGATTGGTGCGTTCAAGTCAATTCAATTTGTGCGTTTAAGTCAAATGAGGCGTACAAATTCATTGCATTCAAATCGATTGTATTCAAATCAATTGGTGCACTCAAGTCAATTGTGTTCAAGTCGAATGGTACGTTCAAGTAAATGGTTGACTTGATTAATAAATTAAAGTTGAATGGTGTGTTTAAGTCCTTTGATGCATTCTTGTCCTTTGGTGCGTTCAAGTCCACCCGTGCACTCAAGTCCATTGGTGCTATCAAGGCACTCTTGATGCGTCTCCCTAATACTTTAACAATAAACATGCCCTCCCACTTAAACCTCTCTCCCCTACAACTCACTAGCTGATGGCGGAGACGGAGCCCCAGCGGACACAGACCTTCCGTGGGGAGAGGATGACCTGGGTATCCCCCGTCTCCCTGGAGGAACTGGTCCAGCTCAAGTCCAGCCACCCCCGGGCTCCTCTGGTCATGGGCAACACAAGCATAGGTCTGTCTCAGCCTGTCCAACTCAGACTCTTTATTACAAAGGTTTGATCGGTCTAAAGTCAGAATACTGAGGCGTATTCCCTTTTGTTTGTGTCGAAGGTCCAGAGATCAAGTTTAAGGGCCTTGTGCATCCAGTCATTATCTCGCCCACCAGAGTTGCTGAGCTGTTCGAGGTCACCGAGACGCCCCAGGGTCAGTTCTTGTCAAACCTTTCACTGTGGCTACTCAACAGGACTGTCTTCAGGGGATGTTAGGGGGGTTTAGGCCAGACCAGCTGTCTCACAGCTCCTAGACTGTCTCCTAACTACTTGACTGTCTCCTAGCTCCTAGGCTGTGTCCTACCTCCTTAACTGTCTCCTAGTTCCTCGACTGTCTCCTAGACTGTCTCACAACATTACGCATCACATAATTAACTCATTAACTCAATTAACATTGTACCTCTGACATCGTTAAAATTATCGCCCAAATAAATCTGTCTCTGTAGGGGTCTGGCTGGGGGTGGGCTGCAGCCTGTCCCAGGTCCGGTGTGTCCTGGAAGGGCTGGTAGGACGTCTCCCAGGGGAGAGGACGGAGCTGTACCAGGCCCTGGTCAAGCAGCTGTCCAGCCTGGCCGGGCAGCAGATAAGGAACGTTGCGGTGAGTAGGCCACTGGGAAATAACATGTTTGCACACTGGACCATCATGACACAAAAATGTCCTTAACCGCAGCTGTCATCTCCCGTTCCGCATTAACATTGTTACATTTTCTTGTGTCCATATGGCTATGTGTTATTATGTTTATGTGTGTGCCAGACTCTGGGGGGGAACATTGTCAGCGCTCTCCCGAACTCTGACCTGAACCCAGTGTTGGCTGCAGGACGCTGCAGGATCCGAGTCACTTCAGAAGGTGAGACCATCCATGACCACGACAGGGAGCATGTTAGCGTCAGCGTGTTCCCTCCTCCCTCCCAGGGGGACGGCAGGAGATTCCCCTCGACCAGGACATTTTCTGCGATTTGGTTGGATTGAGTTAGCATGTTAGCCTGTCAGCATGTTGCATGCTCTCTCCCAGGGGGACAACGGGAGATTCCCCTGGACCAGGACTTCTTTGTGGGATTCAGGAAAACCGCCCTGAGGCCGGAGGACGTGGTGGTGTCCGTCTTTCTTCCTGAAACCAGGAAGGTAAGAAAATCCCAAAATAAACAAACAAAACAGTAAATCACAGAGAAGAAACGGTTCACAAAATACATATATAAGTTTTATATATTAAACAATATATGTAATTTCGCCATCATTTTTGTGCATCATGTTTGTGTGTCAATGTTTATTCTTAGGTTCATTGTATCTTACCAAATTTTTATATTTTTGTCATTTTTTTGACTTATTGGATATTGGCAATTTCTGTATGTTGTATTTTAATTCTAAAACTTTATGTATGATAAATAGGTAAATGACGTGGTGTACTGTCTTCTGCGTCCTGCAGGGGGAGCTGGTGCGAGCGTACCGCCAGGCCCCTCGGAAGGAGAATGCCCTGGCGACGGTTACTACGGGGATGAGGGTGTTGATTGGGGTGGGGTCCGGGGTGGTACAGGACCTAAGCATCTTCTACGGGGGGTTGGGACCCACCACGGTCAGCGCCACCAGGACCTGTGCCCTGGTGGTGGGAAGGTAGAACTACACCTCTTTATGAGTAATGTCATTACTAATACATTACTTCTCTGATACCAATACTTGTAAAACAATTTAATTGTATTGTAATTCCTCATTGATCAGCAGTTTAAAGGAGAACTCAAGTTTTTTTACCCAAACCAATTTTTTATAAAAAAAAATCCACAACATCCTTTTCTTGTGGAGTTGGTTCTAAAGTGGACCTCCTTTTTCAAGGATCTGGGACGAGGAGACCCTGTCCCAGGCCTACGACCTCCTGCTGGAGGAGCTGGTCCTCCCCCCTTCGGTTCCAGGCGGGAAGGTTGAGTTCCGCCGCTCCCTCACCCTCAGCTTCCTGTTTCGCTTCTACCTGGAGGTACATCAGGTGCTGACGGAGGAGGTAGGAATCCTGTAATTGGTCCATTGGGCAACCAGCACTCCAGCGCCTTTTTTCTGAATAATGAGCGCTGATCTGTTAACCCCTGAAAAAGTTAGTACCCGTTGCCAACTTCTCCTCCTGGTTTCATATCCCTCGTATCACTCCACTTAATGATAATGCTCATGCTAGTGAGTGCTGCCGTCTAGTGGCGTTCCATGGAAACCAAATGGAAGACTTCAAGAGATGAATGAGGACGTTGAAATGAATATCCCATTATCCCACATATCCCAATATCCCATCCCATTCAGCATCACATTTAACCATTAATGTAAATAAATAATGCTTGGTTGTTGAGGCCTCTTTCTGTGTTGTAGGGCGTGATCCAACATCAGGTTCCTGGCCCTGTGAGGAGCGCCATCAGGCCTCTACCCAGTCAGATCCAGCCCGGCCTACAGAAGTTTCAGGTCAGAAACTCTCAGACAATTATTCACACATGTGACATCTTATCTTTGTCTCGTCTCACCTCACCTCACCTCACCCCACCTCACCTCACCTCGCCTCACCTCACCTAATCTCACCTCACCTGACCTGATCTGATCGTTCCAGGCTGTGTCGGAGGCCCAGAGTCCCCAGGACCCAGTGGGACGTCCCATGATGCACCGCTCTGCGCTGAGCCAGGCCACGGGTGAGGCCGTGTACTGCGATGACGTCCCCCGGATAGAGGGCGAGCTGTTTCTGGTGCTGGTCACCAGCTCCAGGCCCCACGCCAAGATCCTGTAGGTTCTTCGTAGGGTTTCTCACACGGTTCCTCATAGGGTTACTCATAGGGTTCCTCACAGGGTTTTTCTCAAGGTGCTGAACAGGATTCTTCTAAGGATTACTTGCAGGGTTACTCGCAGGGTTACCGGCAGGGTTCCGCTCTCAAATTCCTTTGCAGGGTTCCTCACAGGGATCTGGCAGGGTTCCTCTCTCAAAGTCTTTTGCAGGGTTCCTTGCAGGGTTCCGGCAGGGTTCCTCGCAGAGTTACCCGCAGGGTTCCTTTCTCAAAGTCCTTTGCAAGGTTCCTTGCAGGGGTTACTCGCAGAGTTCCTCTCTCAAAGTCCTTTGCAGGGTTCCTCGCAGGGTTACTTATAGGGTTCCTCACAGGGTTACTCGCAGGGTTCCTTTTTCAAAGTCCTTTGCAGGGTTCCTCACAGGGTTACTCGCAGGGTTCCTCTCTCAAAGTCTGTTGCTGGGTTCCTCACAGGGTTTCTCGCAGGGCTCCTCTATCAAAATCCTTTGCAGGGTTCCTTGCAGGGTTCCTGACATGGTTCCTCGCAGGGTGTCTCGCAATATCTTTTGATGACATTAAGCCTTTATATTTCATGTTTGATATTTTATTCAGGTATGCAGCCACTCTGATCCCAATTACCTAGTTCCAGGTCAGGTGTGGCTGCTCAAACCACACCATCCCGACACCACATACCCCCAACAATGTGCGACCACAGAAGCGCCTGGTGACAGATGTAGAATTTTGGTCGGATCAGTCAGATGTTCTCCTGAACCTCAGTATCTGTGTTGCCGTGGTAACAGGGAGGTGGACGCCAGCTCAGCCCTGCAGCTTCCCGGGGTAGTGGACCTGGTCACCTGGAAGGATGTTCCAGGGAAAAAGGTCCGAACAATAGAACGCTACGAGGAGGAGCTGCTGGCTGAGAAGGAGGTGATCAGTCATAATTCAATTATTACGTTTAATTATCAGTTATTATTCAATGATTCAAATTTACTTGTGTAGAATGTGTAATGGAGAACTTCCTACATACATACACGCATAAACATGCATTCTTATGCATACACATACAGTATATACACATACATATCTCAGTAGACATAGCTAAAGACAAAGTTAAATTCCACCCCTGTCTGCCTATATGAAGATAGACAGACAGGGGTGGAATTTAGCTTTCAAAGGTTGGGGGGAACACAGTTATTACAGGCACAAATCCTCAAAGGGGCTTTCGTTTTTCAGATACCCCTACCTGAGATGGAACAAAACACAACCATGTTTTTTCTCCTAATTTTGATACGTCCCCAAAATGAATGGTTGTAACAAAAATATTTTATACAGCAAAATACAGAAAAAAGTGATGAATATGGTCAATATATTGACTCACTCCATAGGTGAAAAAGTTCAGAAGAAAACCACTCTGGAGATGATGGGGGGCTGGGGGGGTACCTACTTAATCGCATGTAATTTTTCACCTAATGCTTGGATTTAGTTCAGATTTGCACTGATATCTTTGCCCTACAACTCAAAGCAAAATGAATATCAAAATATTATATTAACTAAGTATTTATTCTAAAACTACTCTAGATCAGAGGTACTAAAATTGGTGGACCACAGTCCGGATCAGGACCCTGACG
Organism: Zeus faber; assembly: GCF_960531495.2. Taxonomy (NCBI): domain Eukaryota; kingdom Metazoa; phylum Chordata; class Actinopteri; order Zeiformes; family Zeidae; genus Zeus; species Zeus faber. The sequence continues at coordinate 27,182,368 of NC_137189.1, forward strand.
CCATCCTGTCCGGACCCGGAACCCAGGACCCCATAAATTATTGAGAATTAATACATTTTGACGGAGCATTTATACTTTAATCTGCACAAATTTTATTGCCTTTACGGTACTGGAGGAGCGGTCCAGGAGCGTCACGGACCAATTGCATGTATTGTAAATCATCTCACGTGATGTTACTCAGCCAATCAAATCTGCGCATTCCAACAAGCGTCTCACTGTCACACATAGTCGAGGGACGAGATGAGAGAGGAGAGTCACACAGTGAGAGAACTAAGTAGGTCAGTCAGAGAGAAGTAATTTCACATGGCGTACTCTAAAAAGGACAAAAGAACACAGCGAGAACAGAGCTTTTAATCAAGAATGGACAGATTCAAAACCAGTATTTTTCATATGTTCCGAGACCGTGGCGATTATTAAAAGCGGCAACGTGAAGTGCGAGACAAAGCAGAGATCTTTCGAACAAACACCCCCGCTCAAATGCTAACTGAGAGCACAGAAAATAAACAATCTGAAAGCCCAATATGATCGATCAACCAGAATCCTATCACATTCATTCACTGCCCCAAACGTGCTCCTTAATGTTCAATTAAAGTTGCTTGGATTTTGGGTCAACATAAAAAAACATTTACTGATGGAGAAGTTGTCAAGGAGAGCATGAGTGCGGTAGCTGACACCTTATTTGAGGGAAAACAGAAAGAAGAGTTTTGTGAACAAATAAAGCAAATACCTATGTCAGCATCATCAGCCACAAAGAAAGCTGAAATGTTAACCCAGGATGTGCTCGCACAACTGGATGAAGCAATTCAAAAGGCTCCATGCGTAGGCTCAGCTGTAGAGGAGTCCACTGATGTGTCTGACAATGCTTAGCTTTTAGTTTATGGGAGGTTCTTCAACAAGGAGAAGAACGAGTTCTGTGAGGACCTGTTAGGTGTTACACCCCTTCAGACCAGTACAAGAGGAGAGGACATCTACCTGGCCATAAAGGAGATGCTAGCGGACAGGGGAATAGGTGAAAACAGGTGGTTTCAATAACCACAGATGGAGCCCCTGCCATGGTAGGGAGAGAGAAATGAGCTGTGGCAACAATGAAAGAGGACAAGTACGAGTATGCTGAAGTGATGAAACAGTGAGGAGAATGATTAACTTTCTCAGGGCATCCTCTTCCCATCAATATCGCATGCTCAGGGAATTCATAAAAGAACTTGATGCAAATGCTGATGACCTTCTGCTGCATTCTTATGGCTCAGCAAAGGCAAGGTGTTGGAGCGTTTTTGGTCAATCCGAAGGGAAATCCCAGCTTTCTTGACACAGCTGAGGAACCATAAGGCCTTCTCTTTTACCTTCTCTTTTAGAAGATGAGACAAACAGTCTTTATTCGTCACGCAACACACCACACTACAACACATGCTTGCACACACCCACATGCACATGCTTTGATGGTGGCCGGTGAAATGGATCCTCTGCTTTTGACCCATCCTGGCTTGTCCTTCCTCCGGGGGCACAGCCAGGAGCAGTGGGCAGCATACGTGGACGCGCCCGGGAACCAAGTGATAAATGTCCATCGCTGGTCAGACGATGATGGGTGCATGTTTTTGAGGGGGGTCCTTACTGACGTGAGGTGGAGGAAACCCCATGTGAGCACGGGGAGAACATGCAAACTCCACAGAGAAAGGCTCCTATTTGGGAGATAACCCGCCGGAGCACGGTGCCAACAGTGCCCCAGGCGGGAATCGAACCCAGGACCTTCTTGCTGTGAGGCAGCAGTGCAATGCACTGCGCCACCGTGCCACCGAAGATAGAAGAAGATAGATATTGTGGCTTTTTTTGGTTGATATGACTTCACACCTGAATGAACTGAATTAAAGCTACAGGGCAAGGACAATCCAGTTTGTGACCTGATGACAGTGGTTCGCTCCTTCCAGAGGAAACTTGAGGTGTTCATGGAAAACCTGCAGGGAGACCGTGCACACTTCCCAACAGTGCAGGAACAGGTTCAGGGTGAGAGAGTGGTCTCTTCTTTTGTAGACTTTGTTGACAAGCTGATTGTAAACTTCAGCAGACATTTTGACAGCTTCAGCCTTGGACAGCAGCTCACCCTGTTCATTCGGAATCCATTCCTCATCAAGGATATCAGGGGGTTCTCAAAGGAAGTCACACAGCACTTCAAGTGGGTAAATGCTGGGCCTCTCCAAATGCAACTGGTTGATCTCCAATCAAATGTGGCCCTGAAAGAGCATTTTGGAGGACCTGACCCCGCCACTTTCTGACGACAAATAGTCTCAGAGACAGCTTTCCCAGGTCTGAGGAAAGTAGCCTTGAACATATTAACCATGTTCAGCTCCACATACAGTTGTGAGGCAGCTTTCTCCCCAATGAACATTATTAAAACCAAATATTGTTCATGCTCACCAATGAGCACCTACACATGCGCATTCCAGCCCAGATTTAAAATCCTGGCAGGACAAGCTAAAGCTCACTTTTCTCACTGAACAGGAGAAAGTGTGGAGTGGCGGGGTGTGAAATATGAAGGAAAGGAAGAGAAAAAGTGTTAAAGCCGTGTTGGGATGGTGTGGTTGGAGAGGCCACACCTGCCTGGTTCTAGTTCATTTGGATCAGAGTGGCTGCATACCTGTTGCTTGTTGGTTGGTCTAACGAGCAACAGGTAAAACCCCCTTCGCCACATACACTCAAGAGAGGAGCCTGATTCATGTCAGATGTCTATCTGCGTCTGGGTTAATTCCAGCTGCCCCACACTCTACAATATACTGGTGTTTACAACCCCCGTCTTCTGTGTCTCTGTGCCGGAAGTCCCTGAACATGCCACTTGGGTAGTAGTTGGGTCGTGGTCAGCAAAACTGCAACAATTTTATATAGACTAATATAAGTTATTCTCATTTCTATACTCTCCATTCATTCTCTATGTAATTTGCTACAACTTATAAGATACAAACACAATTCCAACTTCCATACCTACAGAATTACACACACACACACACACACACACACACGCACGCACGCACGCACGCACACGCACACATACACACACACACAGTATGTGTGGTGAGTATGAAAATGATGTGAATAAAATACAAGGGCCTTTACAGTCACCAGATTTCAATCCAGTTGAACACCTATGGAGGATTTTGGACCAACATGTAAGACCATGCTCAGCGTCTATACCGTTGGAGAGGGTATCCGAATCTGGGAGGTCCCGGAACATGTTCCGACAGGATCCGGCACAAATTAAGCCCTGAGTGGTTCTAAGCCCGTTGGGGTGGGGTTTCTCTGCTGTGGTCCCCCTTGTCATTTCAAATTATTAACTTCTGATTTTGATTTTTTATTCTAAATGGGATGTGAAATGATCTAATGGTACACGAATATTCCTGTCTATTCATGCACCAACATCCAGAACTTCAACACACGTCGCATCACACAGGTAAAGGGGCCAAAATGAGTGGGTCGACCCCGGTGTCCTGTTTCCATCAGAGACGATCAGAGCCGGAGCCGATAAAAACCTTTGTCTATTGTAGGGTCATTTGACCCGGGACTGAAACCTGGGTGTAACCCTTCCCACTGATGATGAATGCCGGAACTTAGCGAGTGCTATTGGGTTTTTTGCGCAGTGGGAAAGAGGTATATATTTGTAGGAGATTGTTCTTGCACTGCTGCCTCACAGCAAGAAGGTCCTGGGTTCAATTCCCGCCTGGGGCGCTGTTGGCACCGTGCTCTGGCAGGTTATCCCCCAAATAGGAGCCTTTCTGTGTGGCGTTTGCATGTTCTCCCCGTGCTCACATGGGGTTTCCTCCACCTCACGTCAGTAAGGACCCCCACCAAAAACATGCACCCATCATCGTCTGACCAGCGATGGACACTCATCACCAGGTCCCCGGGCGTGTCCACGAATGCTGCCCACTGCTCCTGGCTGTGCCCCCGGAGGAAGGACCAGCCAGGAGTCAGACACACATTTGTCACACACTAGCACACTAGCAGTGTGTGACAAATGGGAGAGATCCGTTATCAAGCAGGAAAAAAAAAAATTTGAGTATGAGCGGTGAACTGGCAAAAAAAACTAGTATTGTTTAGCTGAAGGGTTTTATTTCTCCATGCGTCTGTAAGTTTGTATAAATCAATAAATAACAGGAGAACCTTTCCGGATTTGGAAAATGCACTACCAGGTCAAGGTCTGGACTTGTCTAGGCCTGGGTGCAGCACGGAGTTGAAGTCACCTCCCAAAATCAGATGGTGTGTGGGGTGGTCCTATAGTTGAGCTATAAAAACTGTGGGTTGGACCTGAACATTAGCATAAACAATTTGTAAACCAAAAAATATTTTCCAGCAACAATTTTGTGTCTGCCATTATTGTCAGCAATTACTGAGGTTGGAACGAAGAGAACAAAGGGATTCCTTGTTTGATCAGTATGGCTGTGCCTCTGGACCTAACCTCATATTTGGAACAGAACACTGTCCAATCCAGCCACTCTCAGGTTTAGTGATTTAATTTGTGCAGAGGTGGGTCTCTTGTAGAAAAATAATTTCTGAGCCCAGAGATTTTAGGTGTGCAAACACACGGCTGCGTTTAACTGAGTGGTGGATCCCTTTAATATTCCAGCTAGTGAGCCGAATAGAGCCCTAAGTATGTTACTGGAACTAGGTTATGCCATAGTATATTAAAAGATGTGTAATGGAATCAAGTGGATCAGAACTGGATAATTTAAAGGCCCCATGTTCAGTCATTTCAAAGTAAAAAAGTGTATAAAAACGCACACAAATAAAAGAAACAGAAAAGGGGAAAAAAAAGGAGTCCTAAATCCCTGTGCAGATCTCCCGGCAAATGGAAGATCACACTTACCTCCTTTTAAGGATGTGCTTAGTGACAGGGAAACCTCAAAGCTTTTAAGGCACAAAAGGTAAAGTAGTATGATTAGTATAAAACAAACAACAGTGATAACAGTAATAACAGCATCAGGAAAAATTTGCCTAAACCTATGGTACAGTAGAAACATTAGCATCAAAATAAAACCTTTATAAAGAGCACCAAACCTATAGAATATTGAAATGAAACAGTCCAGCATGGATATTCATTATCCAAAGGTGGAGAACAATATTGACTCAAGGTGTTGTTATCAGTTTATATGTTTCTTATTTTCTGTGCAGGCCTCATAAAGAGATTAGGATGATGACTGTCTACCTGTTTGAGTTTTGGAGGTTTTGCTCCATGCAGTAATAGGTGATGCAAAGTCTGGCAGGATTGGAGATGCCAAACTGGACTCCTTCTAATCCTCGGAGTTGGTGTCTGATGCCATTGAAGGCTGCCTTGGCCACCCATGCAGTGTAGTCAGGGTAGACTGAGATTGTCATGTCTTTCACCATGATCCTCTGCTTTTCCCTGGCAAGACACAGTATATTGGCACGGTCAGCATGGTAATGAGGGCGTGCTATAATGATCCTGGGGTGCTGTCCTGGCTTTGACACCGGCTGCAATGATCTGTGGGACCTGTCTATCAACGGGGCATCATCTAAATTGAATGCTTGAAGGCCCTCTGGTACCCCCACGATCCTAATGTTATTCCTCTTGGATCTAGACTCTAGATCTTCACATTTGTTTTGTAACGAGTCAATCAAAACCCCCAGCCGTTTTACCACCCGTTTCAGAGCCGCAACGTCGTCACAGCAGGCAGTCAGGCTCCGTTTCGTATCTCCCATTATAACCAACCAGAGGTTGATCCTCATGCCTCACCCTCCTATGGTGGGTAGTGATAGGCTGAGAGTCGATAGGCTCCTGCTCCTGCTCCTGCCCTGCTCACCACTCTGAAAGGTCCAATGACCCCGGGCGCCAGTTTATTGGACTCTACCCTCAGTGGCAGGTCCTGGAAGGAGGGTCAGACCCTCTGCTCAGGAAGGATTGTGGGTGCCGCCTTCTGCCATGGGTCTGGTGCTGCCCGTGTCCTCCTCAGGTACTCTGGCAGAGATCGACGATCCTCTCAGCCGATGGGACCCCCACCTCTGGCTCCTGCAACAGCAGGGGCTGTTATCAGAGTATGCACTGGAAGGGAGACATTACTGTAGATGAGGATATTAAGGTGTTGTGTGCATACTCAAGAAGAATCTTGGGTCTTTGAAAGATGGTAATGACATGATGTTTTTGATGGACACTGTTTTATTGCCCGGCCCAAATGCATGCACACACATTCATGCACACAGACAAAGACCCACACACAGACATTCATTATGGGAGAAGGATGGAAGAAAATAATTACCCAATAAAAAGTCTTATTCATATAAATCAAAAATAAATTACAATATGCAATCATTATAAAATGATAGTATAATACATGTAATAAATATAGTATAATAAAATAACAAGTAATAATATAACAATTACAATATAATAAATATAGTCAAACTAATAATTGTATGTACTAAATATAGCCAACGATATAATTCTGACCTCTTACACCGGAAGTAATTGGGACCAATCCCATACACTCACCAGTGCGCACGTACACACACACACACACATATATATTTAACCCATCCTGGCTTGTCCTTCCTCCAGGGGAACAGCCAGGAGCATTCAATGACACACCCGGGGACCTGGTTCCATATGTCCATCGCTGGTCAGATGATGATGTGCATGTTTTTGGTGGGGGTCCTTACTGATGATGGAGGAAACTCCATGTGAGCACAGGGATAACATGCAGATTCCACACAGAAAGGCCCCTAATAAGAAGATAAGCCACCAGCCACCACCACCACTGCTGTGAGTCAGCAGTGCAATGCACTGTGCCACTGTCCCATCATGCCACACCAGATGAGGTAGCTGCTCCAGGAGGCGGAATTGGAGGACACCAGCCACCTCAGGGTTGTCTCCAGGTCCTGGTTGATCCTCTCTGTCTGACCATTGGAGTGTGGGTGGTATCCTGAGGAGAGGCTAGCCATTGCCCCGATCAGGCTACAGAACGGCCTCAAGAACCCTCCTCAAGAACTAAACTGTGGTGCCCCTGTCCAGGGGCAGACCAAACACCCAGAACACACCGGCGAGAGGAATGCCCCCACTGTGAGACCTGGGAGCAAGTGGCAGTAGGGACATAGCTGTGACCTGGTGGACGCAGCCTTGGTCTCCCCGTCTCTCCCGCACTCTAGCGACCACGGTCTCGATTCCCCACTGGACTTGTGCCACAATCCTGGATCCAGAAAGGATGGGCTCGGGAGAGTTCTCCATCGCCGGGGAATCGAACTGCCTGGACAGGGTATCAGGCTTCAAGCTTTTAGACCCTGAGCGGTAGGAAAGGAGGAAATAAAAGTGGTAAAAAATCAGAGCCAGCAGGCTTGGTGGGAGTTAAGTCTCTTTGAATCCAGTATATAGGCAAGGTTTTTATGGTCAGTCCAAAGAATGAATGGATGTTTGGCGCCCTCTAACAAGTGTCTCCATTCTTCCAGAGCCCACTTGACCGCCAATAGCTCCACTTGCCATTATAATAATTTCGCTCAGAGGGTCAGAGTCTGTGGGAAAAGAAGGCACAGAGGTGAAGATTATTGTCCCCTGAGCGTTGGGATAGGACCTCCCCTACTCCCATATCAGAAGCGTCAACCTCCACAATGAAAGGGAGGTCAGGGCTGATATGGTTAGAACCGGAGCAGAGATGAAACGTCCCTTGAGGGTGCTCAATGCTTCCTCAGCCTGAAAGGACCAAAGGAAGGCACGCTGCAATGGAGCTGTAGTTGCAGATGAAACGTCTGTAAAAGTGAGCAAAGCCCAGAAAATGTTGTACCAGCTTGATGGAGGTGGAATTTTGTCTTCCCTGGATCCATTGGATGTTGCCTTTTGAAATGATAAAGCCATGAAAGGACATTGAAATGTCAACATTGAACTCACATTTCTCGCATTTGATGAAGAGGTGGTTGTGGAGGAGGCGATGAAGAACTTGCCGAACGTGCTGGTCCACCAATCCCCTCAAGGGGTGCTGTTGGTCCTTCCAGGAGAGTGAGGCTGCTAGTAGGACCCCAGAAGGTGCAGATTCAGGAGCACTGACGGAGCTCGTCACAGGTCTCCCCCTCCCTGGGTGAGCCCGACCTTTTCCCGAAATCTCGGGGCAGGAAGCACGGAAGTGTCCAGAACCTCCACAGTCAAAGTAACACCTCTCCCTCATTCAACGTTCACGTTGTGAGAGAGCCGAGCCTCCCCCAAGCTGCATAGGTTCATTGATGGTAGGTGGTGGAGTACTCGGGGAGCTTTGTCTCTCTTTGTGCATGGTGGTGATTGCTGTTCCCAGATGGCCGTGGCCCAGGAGAGTACCCTCCCGATAAGGGCCGTGATAATTTAAGCTATCTTAAGACGGCCTGTAGGGAACCTGTCCACTTGCGTTTCAAAAGTCAATTCACACTGGGTCATAAAACCCCGACACATACCCGGGTCACCATTGTCACGTTCTGGGGTAGGTACCTCCACCTGCTGCTCCAGGCAGCAGGTGGAGGTGGACTAGTGGCTGCTGCCATCTGGTTCTGCTGGATGACTTGGGCGAGGGCTTGCATGCTCTCCATGAATTGTTTGGGAAGTGTCTCGTGTGGACCAACAAAGGCACCTTGGTTGGTCAGAGCCAGGCAAAGACGATCCAACTCTACTGGTTTCATCCTGTTTCCGTCTTGCTGTCACAACCGTTGGTGAATTTTGACCCAAACGCAGAGTCAGGAGACAGGTTTCCAAACCAAAATGGAAAAACTTTTTATCTTTTAGTATAACCCAAAAGCAGTGCATGGTCCATTAGCAAAGGTCAACTGTTTTTTTTGGGGTTTTTTTAGAAAGGTTAAAAATATGGGGTATTTATGGGAAAATAGGGTAAAATATGGGAGAATCCCGGGAAAACAGGAGGGTTGACAGCTATGGGTTAAGATTAAGTTATGGTTCAATTAAGGGTTTCTGCTTGGTTCTCCAGGTTTCCTGTGTGGGTCAGCTGATCTGTGCTGTGGTGGCTGACTCCAGAGCTCAGGCGAAGCAAGGGGCGGTGGCTGTGAAGGTTCGGTACGAAGACCTACCTGATCCGGTGTTCACTGTTGAGGTACCAGGAAAGACCTTATTTTTCACGGTTAAAATCTGAAAGACCTTCCCGGTGACTGAGATGAAGGACAGAACATTGAAACTCAGGTTTCATAAAAACCTATGTAATTTACATCCCTAGATTCCACATTCAGTTCACATTTGTATTTTGCTGTTTGTCAGGAAGCCATTGAGAGGAATTCTATCTTTGAGCCCCAGAGAAAGATAGAGAGAGGGAACGTCACTGAGGCCTTTAAAACCGTGGACCACATCCATGAAGGTACGAACACCTAAACTATGATCTGTAAATTTACACTTTATTCTATGATTGTCTTGTACTCCCTTTAGTGTATAACTTGGGTAATTGCTTGGCAAATCCTGGTTGTATTTATTTCTGCAGGACAGATTCGTATTGGCGGCCAGGAGCATTTCTACATGGAGACCCAGAGCATGCTGGTCGTACCTGTCGGAGAGGAGGCGGAGTATAAAGTCTACGTCTCCTCCCAGGCGCCAACATTCACCCAGGTAAACACTGATGATATAAATATTATTGTGATTATTATTATTAGGGGTCCTACCCTACAAAATGGCTGTCGAAGTGTCTGGCGCTCAGAAGCTGTCGAACCCACGTACAGGAATGATAGATGTATTCGGGGCAGTCCAGACACACAGTCGTCCAAATTCTATCCACATCAGTCCATTTTTGTTGGATAAGTTAATAAAAAACTGTATTTTTATCATCTCAGACGATGATAGAACTTCAGGCTACAGATTGGTCAAAGACAATCAAGACAATTGTCACTGCATCATTGCATCACGTGAAATCACTGCAGACTATTGATTGCGTCATCATTGCATGACATCAAACTTGCGCGACATCAAATTTGTGAATACCCATTATAATCTACCGGCTGCACTTTTTTCCATTTACTGGACTATTGGATTGGACTTTAACTAAAGGAATTTAAGACACAAACATACACACATACGCAGAACGCAGAGATACAGATCCGGGACTGACAACCGCCGTTTAATACCAGAAAAGCAACGGAAGAAGTAGCTCATTCTGGATTACCGGTTTCACGAGGTAGGGGCTGTGTTTGGAACATGGATAATGTAGCATAACCTTAATTACTAATAAAATTCATTATGTTTGAAAATAATTAGGTTAAAGTATTACCAGTAGACAATTGTATTAAACAAAGCGCAGCATATTAGTAACACAACCATGATGATGTTACGTAGCAAACAGCTTTTTAGCAACTTGTGTAACTAGTATCGCGGAGACACCTAATGGTAGTCTACAATAAACGTTGGTTAATGGGGCTTTCCACTTTATGTTGTGTAGTAGTATGTTAGTTATTGTTTATTTCCGATTTTTTGGCTTGTTTTCACATTGGTACAATTGCTGCGACGGGTTTAAAGAGGAAAACACACGTTTGGCAAGAGGGTTATTTACTTTTGTATTAGTCCTTAGATATTAATCCAAATTCCAAATTAATGGTAGTCTACAATAAACATTATACAGTATTTCATATTATTAACATTAACCTTAATAAATTCTTCACTATTGCGAACAGGGCTTGTACATCGTTTCGTCACATGGTCACACCGACTTACCTGGACCCCATGCATTGCTGCAACAATGTTTATTATTATTATTAGGCATCCAGTCCGTCGGGTCTGTCTGTCCATCCATTGTGGATCTCAAGCTGCTTCCACCAACAGGACAATGAGTTGAGTGACTGCAACAGCTACCACGGTCACCAGATCTCTGTCTGATAGATATAATAAATAATATAGGTGGGGGGGTGGCCGGGCCTGCGTGTCCCTCTGCGCCACATGGGGGGGGTTGACCCGTCGTGCCGGGGCTGGTTGGGCGTTCCGTCTGGGCCTGTCAACATGAGTCCTGAACCTGGCTGGCTGTGCTAGGTGCGGGGTTCACCATGTGGCGTCCTTCGTGGGTGGTCTCCTGTGATCCCACCGGGCTGCCGAGGTGCCTACCCTCTGATGCCCTCGGTGCGCAGGGTGCTCGTCGCTGGGGGGTCGGGCTGTTGGTGGGGGTGCCGTCTGCCGCCCTCTGTTCTGTAGTCCACCACACTACACTAGCTCTTACTAGTTTGACTTGCCTGAAGGACTCGCACCCCCAACTGCAGTTACCAACAGCACACATTGAGCACTGGGGTTTTCCGGGGTGGCCGGTTGCTGGTGGGTCGGTGTGGGGGCGTGGTTGGCCGGGGGGGCGGTCGGGTGGGCCCCCCCTCCCGGCCTGGCTGGAGTCTGGACGGCTTGCACCTGGTGGATTGGGATGTGCTGCGACCTGGCGAGGCTGCCGGGTGCCTTCTCGGGCCCCTAGGGGGACTGCTTGTCGTTGTGGGTGTGGGTTGGGGTGTGGGGGTGGCTGTTGGCCTTTTGCTTCTGCGGCGGGGCTTCTCTGCGTCAGGTGCCCCGGGTGCTGGGGGTGGTGGAGGGCCTGCATACCTGGCGGCCTGCCGGCATCGCCAGAGGGGGAGTGTAACATTGAGGTGCTCTGCGCTGGGCACTTGCTGCTACGTGTATGGTCACTTGGCACTCATGCCGGGCGGGGCACCTGGTCGGCTGCGGTGGGGCGGGCCCACCCCCCTTGTGCGGGGCGTGGGTGGGCGGGCATGGGGGCCTTGCCGGCCCGCCAGGCTCGGGCAGGGTGTCGGTCAGGGGCTTGTTGTATGTGTGCGCCCCTGGGGTGCGGGGTCTCCTTGTGCTCCCTGGGACTTGGTCATGCTCCTCGGGCTGGGCGTGGGAGTTGCTCCACGGCCCTCTGGCTTCTCTGGGGGCCTAGGGGTCTTCCATGGCCGCAGGGCGGGGTACCCGGGGATCTCCTGCAGCCGCAGGTTGTCTGTGGGGCTGTGGAGTTCGGGGGCTTCGGGCTTTGGAGGCGCCGCAATATAATACCGACCTTCTACACCACTACCAATGGGGATAAGTCATGTACACTCACCGGTGGACATCTTACACACACACACGCACGGCTTGGAGTGCACCCCAGCAACCAGGGGTGCTTTCCTCTCCTTTCCTCCCTCATTTACTGCCATAATCTTGACAGGAAGAGTCCACGTGACCAGTGGTAGTTCTAGTTTTCCTGGACCTAATTCAGTTTTTCAATACATCCAATGTTCATGTTTTTGTGTAAATGTTGTTTGTTTCTATGTTTATTTGTCTCACCATGGTGATTCTTCCCCTCTTGGAGTCGTGATTAGTTGTTATAGATCCAAACATGATAAATAGTTCTCCAAAGAGGGGGGTTGGTGGTGGCTCTCCATAACCAAAACTGTGCTCTTGTCATTCTAAAGGTCGTCCACAGGACAGATTTATTGCAGCAGTTCTTGATGATTTAAGAATTAATAAAGAGTTGCATTGCAGGTGGGGAACTTGAACTCCACTTGCAGACTAACTCTGTCCTGGATGCAAATGGCACAAATACTCTGTGTTGTATGCCCGGCATGCTGACAGCACAGGTTGAAAAAAAAAAATAATAATAATAAAATAAATAAATAAATAATATAATGACACCTTATATGTAATGCACCTTTTGGATGTGATGCTCTCTTGTCAACATGGAGATGAACCTCTAAAGTACATTCCAGCTCCTTGTTGAATCCATGACACCAACAATCCAGGCTGTTCTTGGGGCAAAGAGGTATCCTACCCAGGACTAGAAATGTGGAGCTGATAAAGTTGCGACTTAGTCTATATATATTTAGTACACACTATGTTTTATATAGGATGCAGTGGCGGAGACACTGGACATCCCGTCCAACAGAGTGTCGTGTCATGTCAAGCGGATTGGGGGAGCGTTCGGAGGAAAAGTAACAAAAACGGCCATCCTGACCTGCATCACTGCTGTGGCTGCATGGAAGTACAAGGATATTACCTTATATATATTATAATATCATTTCATATTACATTATACTATATTTTGTGTGTTTATGTGTGACCTTAAAATGCAATTTATGTTGAATATTTTCTCAGGACAGGTCGAGCTGTTCGCTGCGTTCTGGAACGAGGGGAAGACATGTTGATCACTGGAGCACGACACCCGGTGCTTGGGAAGTACAAGGTATGGGACTTTTATTTTGATACAGTACAGATACAAGTTACTCTTTAGTATCCTAGGGCTTTTCTTTTGATACAGTGAAGATTCAATGTACTTTTTAGTAATATATTATATTATAAATCTATTTCCAGGTTGGTTTCATGGAGGACGGGAGGATCATGGCAGCAGATTTCCAGTACTATGCCAACGCAGGAAACACTATAGACGAATCCCTCCTGGTGAGGACAAATTGAGATTTATACAGTATATTCATATCCATATTGAGCACTTTTGAAAGATCTTTCATGAAGGTGGGATTTTTTTTTTTGATACATATACCTTTATAAAGTTTGCCAGTGTACTATACTAGTTGGTTTCATTTTGACTGGTTTAGGACTCTTCTGACACTAATATACATTGCATGTTAACATTTCACCACCTAAAAGTCCCATGTTCCTGATGTAAAATGTTGTTGTGGAGGTGGTTGAGAAGATCCTGCTGCACATGGACAACGCCTACAGCGTGCCCAACCTGCAGGGAGTGGCTGTGGCCTGCAGGACCAACTTGCCATCCAACACGGCCTTCCGGGGCTTCGGTGTACCGCAAAGCATCATGGTTGTGGAGAGCATGGTGACTGACGTCGCTGCCCAGCTGCGGCGCCCCACCCACGAGGTCAGAGGCCCGAGGAACTCTTGGAAATGCTGTTCGTACCATGGTCCATAGCGTTTCATTTATTTTATTTCTACTTTTTTATTTATTGTTTGTTTTATTTTCAGTGAGAAAATGAGTATATTTAAATTGTATTTTATTTTTATTTATTTTTTCATTGTTATTGGGTTTTTTTCCTATTTATTTGTTTATAATTTTTTATTTTTTTTTTTCCAGTCCCCGAAACCAAAATAACTATCTATAATCTCCAATGTTAACAGTTCGGTATTGGGCAAATTACGGAATAAATAAGGAAATTGGTCAAATAAAGGAAAGAGTTTTGTGTTTAATTTAGGCTTAATTTAGGTAAATATGACAAATGTAATCTTGCAGCTCTCCGACCCTGTTTATAGCTTGCATGTTGATGCGTTTTTGCAATTCAGATTCCTGATATACTCTCCTGATGAAAGGTTTGATTCTTTTCTGAGAGCCGGTTCTTGAGGAGTCACTCAGTCAAATGAGTCATTCCATTTGATTCAGTTGGTGAAACACACAGTGAGTGAGGGAGGACTTCCTGTCAGATGAACAGGAGTCAGAAGAGTTGGTTTGACTCTTGAGTTGTGTATGGAATTCTCACAAGAATCATTGAATTCTGTCAAAAATGTTGGTGAATTTGGTGGAATGTAAAAAATAAATCAGTCACCCTCAATATGAATTATGTTAAAAGCCTTGGATTTGAATTTAGTCCCCAGTAATTAGTTTCAGTTTGTGAGTCGAGGATTCCCACTCTTTGCCGGAGTGACTCCAGACTACCTCATTTCAAAGATTTGTTCACTATGAGTGGATCGAGTCTTTAGTGAACTAAGCGTTAATATGTCATCGACCACAATGCTCGGCATCACAATTAAGCACAGAATAAGTATTTTGAATATAAGAGAGGGAACGTTTTTCTTAGAAATAAGCGAAAAATAAGAGTACTGATGAAGTAGTGGATTGATAAGAGGTATTGATAAAAGTTATTGATAAGATAAGAACCACTCCCAGCGCTGGTCTCTACTCTTCCCTCCCTGGTCCAGATCCGGGAGCTCAACATGTATCGGGGTCCGTCCACGACCCACTACAAGATGGACTTCGACCCGGAGAACCTAATGCGCTGCTGGGAGCACTGCAAGACTGTGGCGGACCACGCCGCCCGACTCCGGGCGGTGGCCCAGTTCAACCAGCAGAACCGCTGGAAGAAGAGAGGGATGGCGCTGGTTCCCATCAAGTACGGCATAGCCTTTGCTGAGGGCTTCCTCAACCAGGTGATCATCCGCTACTTCTGGTCTGCCCAAAAAAAACTTAGAACAGCTCCACAGAATAATAGCTACTAGCTATTACATTAATTTGTTTTTTAGGGCTGTCAAACAATTTGTATAGTCACACTATAATTTCATTATTGAGAAGAAAAACTCAAAATAATCTTCATAAAAATTAAGATTATTATTGATTGGCCGTATTTTGTAAATTAGGGTTCACCTTATAGGTAAAGGCTCCTTAGAGGAAGTTATGTTTGGAGGATGAACCAAGGTCTCCCATCAATAGAGTTGAATAGATGGTGATCTAGAGTGGACCCAAGAAATAACCCTGGGGGACAGGGTTGACAGGTTCTGACCCACTTTAGTGCACTACAGGATGTTTCACCAAATCTGATTTACAGAATACTGCTTTTCTTAAAACAGAATACTGCATTTTACAACAGAATACTGTGTTTCAGAACAGAATACTGAATTTCACAACAGAATGCTGCATTTCACAGTGATATTAGAAGTACTATTAGATTCGCAAATACATTGTAAACAACAGTGTTAAATGTTTTTTCCAAAATACCCTGGGTTTGTGTTCCAGGCTGCGGCTCTGGTCCACATCTACAAGGACGGATCGGTCCTGGTGAGCCACGGAGGAACGGAGATGGGTCAAGGTCTGCACACCAAGATTCTGCAGGTACCTCCTCCTTCAGCCAGGTTCATAGTAGTACTGTCTGTTAGCCCACTTTACCCTGGTTCTCTCTGTCCCCCCAACCAGGTGGCCAGCAGGGAGCTCCAGGTCCCTACCTCCAAGATCTTCATCTCTGAAACCTCCACCAGCTGTGTGCCCAACACCTGTCCCTCCGCCGCCTCCTTTGGAACTGACGCCAATGGCATGGCCGTCAAGGTAGGACTGGGTGCCACACCGGCCTGATGTGAAAGTAGGCGTCGCTCAGTCATGGGTAGAAATGGTCAAGCGAATAGCACAGGAAGTGCTATTATGGTAAAGCAGGAAGTGGTGTTATGGCAACACAGTAAGCATTGTTATGGCAACACGGGGAGCGGAGTTATGGCAACACAGATAGTGTTGTTATGGCAACACAGGAATCATTGTTACGGCAACTATAGTGTTATAACTACTTTAGAAATTAAATTGCACTTCTTGAAAGGGCACCAAAATGTAGCGTTATTTGTTTCATTAACTATTTTAATTATCATAACAAATTACTTTTATAAAGTTGGGCCACTACCTCCAACTTCGGAGCAAGCGAAAATAAACCACATTAACAAAATAGAGCTGCCAAAACAGCACTAACCCGTGGAGGCATGGACTCCACAAGACCTCTGAAGGTGTCCTGTGGTATCTGGCACCAAGACGTTAGCAGCAGATCCTTTAAGTCCTGTAATGCCGTGGGCACACGAC
The DNA here is from genome assembly GCF_960531495.2 of Zeus faber. Taxonomy (NCBI): domain Eukaryota; kingdom Metazoa; phylum Chordata; class Actinopteri; order Zeiformes; family Zeidae; genus Zeus; species Zeus faber. The sequence continues at coordinate 27,198,831 of NC_137189.1, forward strand.
ACGACTTTCAAAGTGGTCAAATCGACGTACTGTTCAAATTACACAACTTTCTGTTTTGTGATGGAGAATTTTGAAGTCGTTGTGGTTTCACACTACATGATTGATCGGCGACAGGGGGTCACACATTACCAGATCTTTCACCAGGAGGAAGCCCTGACGAGTCTGTTGGGGTTTGGGTCGGGTCTCCAAACTACATTTTGTCACGAAAACACACGTGGGACAGGATTATATATTTGTTACTATTCTTGGTCACTTCAACAAAAACAAATGAAAGCAGAATTTAAATAAGAAATATATTAAAAACCTAGAGAAGAAAAGTAAAAGAGGTATGCTGAGTGTTTCTGGCTGCTGCTCCATGCCCTTCCGTCTCCTTCTGGACTCCCCCTCCCGTCACCCCATGTCGGCTCTCATTGGCGGTAGCTCGTTGCCTTACTTCCGACTCGATCCCGACGCGACTAGATTTTTAACATGCTGGATCTGAGGCTTTGCTCTGCGATCTCCAAAAACCTGTCGGCGAGTGGAAAATCAGGCCAGAATCAGGTTGTCTTCTGTTGGGCCACTGAAGTCGACTTGTTCATTAAACATTTAAATGTCTTGTGGAATTTAAGCTAAAACACACTTAAAGAAAGGACGTTGAAAACTTAATTTAAAATAAAGGGGTTCTCTTGAGCTCAAAGGTGAGGGCCAGTCTGAGGTAAGAACAGGCGGATTTGGGCACGAGCCAGAGGAGGCAGAGTTTTGGCGTCTCCTCTTTTAAACTGGCTGCTAATATTTCCTTCACTAGTGAATGTAATTTAACTTTACGAATTGACAAACCAAACTTTACGAACCAAACAATTTTGGTTGGTGTGTTATGGCAACACAGGAAGCGTTTTTATGGCAATACAAGAAGCATTATGATGGCAACACACAAGAAAGTTTGTTATGGCAACGTTGGAAGTGTTATTTATGGCAAAACGGAAAGTGTTGTTATGGCAACTCAGGGCGATGGTTATGGAAACACAGTAAGCATTGTTATGGCAACAGGAAGTGTTGTTTGCAAGCTGTAGAATTGGAAGTTTTGAACCAAGAACTCGGATTGGTAAAAGCTTACTAATTATCATTATAAACAATGCTAATTGTTCGTGTTTGTTTGTCAGAACGCCTGTCAGACCCTTTACAAACGCCTGGAGCCCATCCGGAAGCAGGACCCCAAAGGATCATGGGAAAACTGGGTACGACACGCCTTACACAGTGTGTTTGCTGTTTATTGATGGATGTTTTATTATATCCTTCCTGTGTGTACTGTCAGTACAGCTTATATGGAAAAGTCGCTCCTTCACACGGATTGGTCCATCGACTTGTCATGTAAATTTGAATACATTGAAACTATAAACTGCAAAAAAAAAATGTGAACCCAACAGGACAGGAGTGTAAAATTGATTCTTCTTTATTGAGCTCAAGAAAGGCGTCTGACACACCTGGTAGTACGACAGAGGAGTTCTAATATTTCTTTATCTGCAGTGATCTCTTATAGGATTCAGACATCTATCACTATTTAGGAATTTAGATACACAGTGGAAAGGGGGTTGTTGACTAAAGCATAACACACATCAACGACACCCCCTCTGGAGTCAACCTAACTTATTTGAGCACAGTGAATGATTTGTCAAATGGTTTCTTGGACTGAAAAGACAATGCCCACCAGGGGTCGTAAAGCAAACCCTGATAACGTCTCATGATAAAGCCTGCTTTATAGTTGCCGCAAGCGAGCCGCGCGGCTCATGGCGTGCTCACTACCAGCGCACATTGCTTTTATAGTCGACGCAGTGCTGTGTAGATGCCGTGGTGATATTCTTCAGGGGGCGCTGTGCACAAACCACAGGGGTAAACTGAAAGAACTGACGTCCTGAGAGAAGGCTCTGAATAACTAGAAAAGAGCTTAGTAACTTAAATAGAAAGTGTTAAATGTATGTGTATCTATTGTAGTCAGCTACAGCTATGGCAACTAAAGGAGCCTGGTGACCCCCTCTGGTCGTACTCCGATCTCTTTGACCATCTGGTACAATACATTCAACAGTAGTTAAAGGATCAAAACAGACATTTGCCCTTAAAGAAAATATTATTGTGCAGTCATAGTCAGTAATTTTCCGCCACAGACTTCCAGCTTCCAGACAACAATTTGCCACTTGACTTTTGAGTGGATCTGTACTGATAGTACACACCAAGAAGCATGTAACACATATCACTTTTATGCAGTTCATTCATCTCATTTTCTTTTACTTTTCTAATGGTTTTGTGGGATACTTCAGACCAGGAAAGCCTTTTTTGATAAGATCAGTATGTCAGCGACAGGATTCCACAGGTACGTACATAGTGTGTGTGTGTGTGTGTGTGTGTGCGTGCGTGCGTGCGTGCGCGCACTGGTGAGTGCATGGGATTGGTCCCAATTACTTCCGGTGTAAGAGGTCAGAATTATATCGTGGGCTATATTTAGTACATACAATTATTAGTTTGACTATATTTATTATATTGTTATTGTTATATTATTACTTGTTATTTTATTATCCTATATTTATCACATGTATTATACTGTCATTTTATAATGATAGCATATTGAAATTTATTTTTGATTTATATGAATAAAAGACTATTTTTATTGGGTAATTATTTTCTTCCATCCATTTCCCATAATGAATGTCTGTGTGTGTGTCTTTGTCTGTGTGCATGAATGTGTGTGCATGCACTTGGGCCGGGCAATAAAACAGTATCCAACAAAAACATCATGTCATTACCATCTTTCTAGTGGTGTTATATTAGTAAATTAATACAATGCCGTGGCAATACATAACTTTGTATTCTTCTTTATATTTCAGATTAATTTAAATGTTCAATTCAACATTAATAACAGTAAATAGTTTATCCATATGTAGTAGAATAGTTTGTTATGTTGCTGTGACTATTTTTCCCAGTGGAAACTCTTAAACGAAGCATACTAGTTATAAAACCAGACGTACTAGTACTAAAATAATTTCTAATTAATCTCATCACATCATCTGTATTTGGGGGACTTCACAAAGTCCTAGAATTCCAGTCGAAGCTTGGACATTAGTTATTTCCAACATCCAGGTTTCCCTTCAGCTTCGCACTCAGACGTCACTTTCTTTCCTCCAAAAGTTTGCTTCTACTGATCGATCAATTTGAGGTTTGTTTTCCTTGGGCACTTGAGCTGGTGGTGGATATTGTTTATTATTTTTTGTAAATGTTCATCCATATCGACAGTTTACCGACCACAACTAGCTACACTGCTCCATCACAATCACTCCTCGCGGTGGCAGACCCCGCCACCCACAATGGAAACAACATATAGAGGAGCGCATGCACAACGCAAAAATAAATTGAATGGCTGTTTCTCATGAAGTGCCATTGTAAAAAAGATTGAAACGTGACATGGCCGACTTTCGATTGGCAGGGACTAAAAATCCCTTTTGGAAAAGGAGCGTTGGGACTCCATGGCGAATTGCGAACATAACCGGGCCAGCACTGATGAATTATACTTTTCCTGTAGCCAGTGGGAGGACGAGCTAAAACATCCTGTCCTGGCACCAACGTTCTTAGACAAAGTTTATGTAAAGGTTCTCAATCGTCAACACAGTTGAAATTCTAGACACTAATACATAAAACAATCCGGAAACGGGGCAGGCTTAAAACTTAAGTCGGTTCCCTTCCAATCTCTGGGTTCCGGCACAAACTCTTAGGGGCTTCCCCCCAGGAGTCCTTTTAGAAAAGGACGCTGGGGTCCGAGATTATCATGGTAATAACTGTGTCTCCAGGGGTCCAGACCTGCACATGGACTGGGGGAGGATGAAAGGCCAGCCCTACGCCTACTTCACCTACGGAGCCTGTTTCACGGAGGTGGAGCTGGACTGTCTGACCGGGGACTACAGGGTGGGTGCAGGGGCTCAACCTGGAGCTCGCGGACCCCGAGGTGGCCGCCACATTGGGGTCGTGGCGGACAGTATTCTGGAACAATATAAAAAAAAATAAAAGCTTGTGATAAACTATTACTATTCATTCTACATAGAAACTAATGTAACATAGATACTATACTGTATGTATAATCTGGCTGTATAATCAATAATGTAGATAAAGAATTATATTTAGTTTGGTGTTATGTAAAATTATTATGTTACAATAGTATTGTAGTATTAGTATATGAGTTTATTGGTATTTATATTTCACATTTTTTTCAAAGAGTGCCCAAGTGTTTAGATATAGCCAATCAAAACACAGCATCACAATAAGAAGCTCCGCCCGCCCAGCTTCTCCAGTTTTTTTACCTGTGTTGTCAGCATGCTTGGTATACAACACAGGGTATTTGTTTGGCATTGCATCCAAGACAGAGTTTATCTGAAAGTGAAGTTACATTTCTCAACCTGCAGAGCCACTCTTTATTAATGTGACAAAACACAATGAATTAAGTCGTGGCCTCTTCCTGTAATAGTTACAGCAGTAAAAGGTGAAAGTAGAAGGGAGTGATCACCAGGGTGTTTGGGGGTGTGTGTTCGAAGCAGATGCTGTTAGTGTCTGTGTGCCTGTGTGTGTCCTTGTGTACGTGTGTACCTGTGTACGTGTGTACCTGTGCCTGTGTGTGCGTGAGTGTGTGTGTGTGTGTGCACTGGTGAGTGCATGGGATTGGTCCCAATTAGTTCTGGTGTAAGAGGTCAGAATTATATCGGGGGCTATATTTAGTACATACAATTATTAGTTTTACTATATTTATTATATTGTTATTGTTATATTATTACTTGTTTTTTTATTATACTGTATTTATTACATGTATTATACTATCATTTTTAATGATAACATTGTAATTTATTATTAATGAAACCTGAAGTTCTAAGACAATTTGAGGCTGAATTTATGCTAACTGCTACATATATATGTAGTAAATAATATTGATTGAAGACAGAATAATTCTGGGTCTTTCTTGGGGGTGTAACCAGCTAGGTTTTCCCATGGGAACTGTAAAAAGTCATAATATCGATTGCTTATTAAAATCCAGGCTCTGATGACCGACCTGGTGATGGACATCGGGAGGAGCATCAATCCCTCTGTGGACATCGGACAGGTGAGTGTAATGAAATGTGAATTGTGCTATCTTTCTTCTACTATATATTTATATTCAATAGACTTGTAGATAAAATATAAAATGATAATGTCACTATATGGTAATGTATAACAATGTATGACAGCAGTGAAATCACACGTCACTTTTTCCCAAAATATATGTGAAATGTGAAATGTGAAACTTTTTGTGCTAAAATCAGTTACAGTGGTACCTCTACTTACGACTGTATTTCGTTCTATAAGAACGGTCGTATGTTAAAACAGTCGTATGTCGAAGCAATTTTTCCCATATAAATTATGAATATCGCTACTCGTATCTTGGAATAGTCGTAAGTAGATGCAGTCGTAAGTCGAGGTACCACTGCATTAGTAAAAAAAAACAAAAGAACAGCAACATTTTATATATATATACAGACACATGTATGTACATGTATATACATGTACTGTATATATTTAATATTACTATTAAATATTGAATATATATGATATTTGGCCAATATATATTATATTGATATAAAATGATAAGTAATATAATTTTTTTGTCTCTCCCTGCTCCAGATTGAGGGGGCCTTCCTCCAGGGTCTGGGTCTCTACACTATGGAGGAGCTGCCTTTCTCCCCAAGGGGGGAACTCCTGGCCCGGGGCCCGGCGCAGTACAAGGTCCCTGCGCTGTGCGACCTGCCGCTGCGCCTGAATGTGCACCTGCTGCCAGACAGCGACAACCCCCATGCCATCTACTCCTCTAAGGTGGGAGCTAGGCAGTGGAGGAGGAATAATGGACAACCGCACAGGTGTTATCAGGAAACTAACACTAGACAGCAGCTGGCTGGTCAGGGTATCACTCTGAAGGGGGTTATTTAGTGATAATGACCACCTGGCTGTATGTTATCCTGCTTATTACATGGCTAGTTAGTAAATAAAAGAATACACTTCTTTTTCTTTCGGCTGCTCCCATTAGGGGTGGCCACAGCGGATCATCTGCCTCAAATACCTTCTGTTCTGCGCATCTTCCTCCCTTACACCAACCTGCATGTCCTCCCTCACCACATCCATAAACCTTCTCTTTGGCCTTCCTCTTTTCCTCTTGCCTGGCAGCTCCATCCTCAGCCTCCTTCTCTCAATGTAACTCTCATCTCTCCTACACACGTGTCCAAACCATCTCAATCTGGCCTCTCTCACTTTTCCACCAAACTGTCCAAGCTGAGCTGTCCCTCTAATGTACTCATTCTTAATCCTGTCCATCCTTGTCACTCCCAATGAAAACCTCAACATCCTCAACTCTGCCACCTCCAGTTCAGCCACCTGCCTTTTTGTCAGTGCCACCACCTCTAAACCGTACAACATAGCTGGTCTCACTACCGTCCTGTAGACCTTCCCCTTCACTCTTGCTGGAACCCTTCTGTCACAGATCACTCCGGACACTCTTCTCCACCCACTCCACCCTGCCCGTACTCTCTTGTTCACCTCTCTCCCACACTCTCCGCTGCTTTGGATGGTCGACCCCAAGTACTTTAACTCATCCGCCTTCTCCACCTCCACTCCTTGCATTCTCAGCTTTTCGCCGCTCTCCCTCCCATTCTGGCACATGTATTCTGTCTTACTTCCCTGTTCTTTTTCATCAGCATACTTAGAGGAAACATTGCATCTGTAGTACCCTTTCCTGGCATGAAACCAAACTGCTGCTCACTGATCCCCACCTCTCCTCTTAACCGAGCCTCCATTACCCTTTCCCATAGCTTCATGCTGTGGCTGATCAACTTAATTCCCCTGTAGTTACTACAGCTCTGTACGTCGCCCTTGTTCTTGAAGATTGGTACCAGTACACTTCTTTTCCACTCCTCCGGCATCCTCTCCCTTTCTCGGATGGTGTTAAACAGTCCCATTAGGAACACCTCTGCCATCTCACCCAAACATTTCCATGCTTCCCCAGGTATGTCATCTGGGCCAACTGCCTTTCCACTCTTCATCTTTTTTGATGCTGTTCTCACCTCATCTTTGCTAATTTGCTGCACTTCTTGATCCACTATCCCCACATCATCTACTCTTCTCTCCCTCTCATTTTCTTCATTCATCAACTCTTCAAAGTACTCCTTCCACCTTCTCAACACACTTTCCTCACTAGTCAGCACATTCCCATCATTATCCTTCATCACCCTTACCTGCTGTACATCCTTCCCAGCTTGGTCCCTTTGTCTTGCCAATCGTGTCTTGCCAGTATGTATAGTTGAAGAGCCTACACTGAGAAAAACAACAATGTAGTGAACTATTCTCCTCCAGATTAAGAAACTATTTACTATTATTAATGTTAAATTGTTCATTTACATTAATGGTGAAATGTGACGCTGAGTGTGACGTTGAGGATTTCGATATCAATGTCCTCATTCATCTCTTCAAGTCTTCCATGGTAGTTTCTATGTTGCGTCACCTGATGACGCCACTAACATTATCATACTGTATAGGCAGAGCTGTTTCCCGTGGCAACTGTCGTTATTAACAGATCAGTGGTCATTATTCAGAAATAACTGACCGCTGGTTGTCGATATTGACTAATAAGAATCCAGTATTCCACAGAGCAGTGAAATAAATATTAATATTATAGAGCTTTAAATCTTGGCAAATTGCGTGAAATCGATTTCAATCACATTACATCACCTTGAATGGCTATTAACCAGGCCTCCCTTGTTTCCGTTGTCAGGGTATCGGGGAGCCAGTGCTGTTCCTGGGCAGCTCTGTGTTCTACGCCATTAAGGACGCGGTGGCAGCGGCTCGGGCCGAGTCGGGTCTGGAGGGGCCCTTCACCCTTGACAGCCCCGCCACGCCTGAGAGGGCGTGTCTGGCCTGCGCTACACCCTTCACCCAGAAGGTAGGTCCCACTTGTTTGTCTCGCTTAGGAAAATATATCTTAAAGGAGTTATAAAGGGAGGTCTAATTTCTTCTCTGGTTGGTTTTGGTTCCAGGTCGCAGCCGGAGCAGAAGCAGCAGGATCCTTCACCCCCTGGGCAATCAATATCTAGAGATCAATATTAGACTGACTTCATCCAACAGAGATCTATACAGTATCTGACTCACCTCATCAGATTGATTTCAGCGTGAGACTTGCTTCATCCAATTGTTTCCAGTATCAGACACGCTACATCCAATAGATATTAATATCAGGCTCAGAACTGCCAGCCAAACAGAACTGGCAACCCACAGGGTGTCTGCCGGTCCCTCTAAAAGTATTTCTTTTTTTGTATTTTTTCTTAAATTCATTTTACAAATATTTGGCATCAATGCTTAAGAATATTTCAGGGATGCATCAATTGTGAAATTCTGGGCCGATACCAATATTTAAACTAACAACTTGACCGATTTCTGCTACCGATGTTTTACAAGTTCCACTGAAAGCAGCATCACTTACAGTTTTTCGAGTTCCAATGAACGCAGCATCACTCCTGCCTTGGAGCGCTGTAAAGAGCCGTGTCCGTATCTTCTAAAATCGATGGTAGATGGCGTTGTTCTCTCAGATGGATAAAGAAATAGAAAAAAAATGGTAAAATGGGTCACCTTATATACTTTGGCGGCTGTTAATATGCCTGGGCGGCCCGCCCAAGTAAAGTCTCTTCCACAGAGGCAGCCATGTTGCACCGCTAGATGGTACTGAATTCTACACACTGCACTTTTAAAGAGAAATCTAATTTTATTGGAATTTGTCAGTATATTACTATACTATTAACTATGACTATTAACACATTATACATTCACTTAAAACCCTTAAGTCTTAAAACATGACATGTTGTTTGTTGTTAATAATCCTGATTATAATAAATAAAAGATATTTCATGTTATCTAATCTGTGGTTGAATTCATACTTCCAGAATGTAGCACAGCCCTACGATAGAGAAGTTGGATATTTATGATATTAGCATAACCTCACAATACAGCTTCAAATTGAAGCTGTATTGATTGTAGTGACCCACCACAGCAAACCCCCTTTGTCACGCATTTCTAAAATTGCCAGGAGCAGCCAAATAAGTTGAAAAAACCTTTCAAGAAGTCACACAAATTCAGCACATGCAGCTGAATTGAAAACCCTCACAGAGGCATGTAAACATGCAGCAGGGAATACAGTTAACATTGACACGTACAGTCATGCTTTTGGTGTTAACTATTTTGGCATGCTTTGGAACCAAAGAAAATTCCTTACATCTACAGACAAGCCAATTGCAGATCAAAAACTTGTGGCTAAATAACTGGAAACTGTTTTGTTACTAAGACAGCTAAGACAGACTGCTGTATGCAAATGTGTCTGCTCACACAAATAATGCAGACCTTGTTGCACAGGGAAACGGGAGAGCAGATGCAGCCGCCTAAAATGCAGCAAAACAACCTCTTACTACACAACAACTTGATTCTGTTCCTCTAACTAAGCTGCTTTCACACATGAACTCCAGTCGATGTCGAGATAATAAGGTTCAGACATTGTCCGGAGTTGCTCTTCCTCACATGTAACTCACAACTGGAGATTGTCCATGTCAGATGCGTTTATAACTTACCTGGAAATAGTCAGTTTGGTTTAGATGATGGGTGGACCTGGGTAGAGAGTGCAGGAGGCAGGATGTGACGCAATGACACTGCAGAGTTTTAACACACCCAAAATGGCGGACGAGGCCACCGACTTATCTTTTTTTGACGATGATACTCCATGTATTTGGGCATAATATAAACAAAAGAGTGTATAGGAATATAAAGGAAAGCAGAAAGAAGTACGCAGCAGCTATGCTCCTCCTCCTACGCTGATATCGCTCAATCGAACGTTACGTAGACTTTGTACAAGGGTGCTTAAAGTCCGGTTGAGGTCCGGTCCAAATGATTCGGACATCTGCATAAACATGTACAGCTCTTCCGGGTAATGTCTGGATAATTTCACGGTTGCAGTGCATATGTGAAAGCAGCTTAATGCACTAACACCAACAGCTGATTTCCAGGAACTGCAGAGCAGAGCCACATGTGAAGAAAATGCTCTCTGGAAGAAATCACAAGTATATGTGAAGGAAGGAGTAACCCTTAATATCTGTTTCCCTTCTATGCTAAAATGACACAAGGTAGAGACCACATGTCAAAAGGCGATTAATGTCAGAAATCAACAGATATTTAAATTTTGCGAAAAATGTTTAGTTTGTGCTCCACATAATTTTGGCAGAGGACAGCAGATGCCAATGAGCGCAACACCCACCAGCAGATGAACCTTTTGAACAATTGTGTCATGGAAATTCTAGCCACTCAGGTGGTGGTCGATGCGTGGGGTGAGATAGCTCAGGTTAAACAGAAAATACAACAACTGACTCCTGCTTTGGTGTTCTATCTGTCTCTCTCCGCGTCCTAGCACTCTCTGGCTCCCTCTGTCTGTCTCTAGGTCTCTATGTCCCTCTCTAGCTCCCTCTGTCTGTCTGTGTCTGGTGTCACATCCCTGTCACTGCACACCTGTCCCCAGTCAGTAATCTCACCACCTGTCTTCACTTTCCTCGTCTCTCCTTTTGTTTTAACCTGGTCCCCATTCACTCTCTCCCTGTCAGATTGTTGCATGTGTCTTTGAGTGTGTGTCTGGTGAAACTCTCAGACATGTCTAAGATTCAGATTCCTGGCCCTGATTCCTGGCCTATTCCTGGCCCTGATTCCTGTCCTGTTCCTGGCCCTGATTCCCGACCTGTTCCTGGCCCTGATTCCTGGCCTGTTCCTGGTCCTGATTCCTTGCATGTATGTGACAAATAAACCTCTTGAATCTTGGCCTGTTCCTGATCCTATTTCCTGTTCCTGATTCCCTGCCTGTTTCCTGTTCCTGATTCCCTGTCTGTCCCTGGACCCTGATCCCTTGCCTGTTGTCACATTAAACCCCACCCCTACTCCCTAAACTGTTTTGTGTCCTGCGTTTAGGTTCACCTGACTGTATTTGTAACACAAAGAGCATCTCTCTCGAACCGACTTGCTCAAGGGCTTATATCAACTACGTCACATGGACCATCACTTAGAAGAGGGAACATTGTATAGATCACATAGACATTTAGCAGGGGGTGTAGCCTGGGTTCCTGTTGAGACCATCTGGTGGGTGCGATAAGTCAGACAGGTGAAAGGCAACTTCCCCTTTGGTCACAAGGTGCTTTCAACATGTTCTACTGTGACCTGCCTGAAAAGGCCAGCAGTACAAAATGTTCCTGTTGTTAGTAAAACAGATATGGGGTTACAAGCGGTCGGTCATAGGGTTAGTTTAGTATTTCCATTACAATTGCAAATGAACTTTATTGAGCTATGGTTGAGGCAAGGCAGGCAAGAAGGCAAGAAATATTATTTGGTAATGGTTGACATGTTTTTAAATGGGTTGAAGCCTTTCCCACTTCTAAAGCATATGCAGGTGTTATGGCCAAAGCAATGTTGCACATTTTGCAAATGCTGCTCTGAAGGCAGTAGGTGAGTATTTGGGAACTGACATGAAATATCACTGTGCCTATCATCCAGTCAGTGGAGGAGCTGTTGAGTGAGAAAACGGGAAATTGAAAAACAAATTGGCAAAATGTTGCAGAGAAACAGGTCTTAGTTGGACGAAAGCCCTTCCATTTGTCCTAATGCACATGAGAGCAAGAGTTAGAAGCGGGAATGGGTTTAGTCCTTTTGAAGTGTTGTTTGGAAGAACACTGGGATTGGCCCAGGAGACCTGGAACCCACAGTCCTAGGGCAACTCTCCCCCTGGGTAACAAAACAGATTTCCCCTCCTCTCTTGCGGCTACTGCCAATTGGGAGAGGGCTTGTGCTATGGCCACCTGTTGACCTGTTGGTGGCTCCAGTGCATCTTCAGACGGCCCTTTCGTGTCCCTTCCCTGTGCCAGAGAGTTCCTGTTCCGTCTGCCACACACCACCTGAATGATGTTTTCAGGGCCCTCCGACGCAGAGACACAGGCAGAGATGTTTCAAAAACACCCGTTTATTGTGGGGAGTGGGAAAGATGGAACAAGCCGGGAGCACATGGAACATTGTCCTGAAAGAGGCTTTCCCTGTGTGTGTGTGTGGAGGGATCGAGGTTTTACCTGTTGCTCACTGATTGCTCTAACGCGCAACGACGTACAGCCACCCTGATCCTTGGCCCAATTACCCGGACCCAAGACAGGTGTGGTTGCTTAAACCACAGCACCCCCACACCACAATGAAAAAATAATAATAATTGTTGGGTCTTTAAAGGTAAATGTTATCCAGGAGAATCTATTAACAGTCCATTACACAAACTTCTATATAAAAATTAAAACTGTTCATTTGGAAGGAGCTAATATGTAAAGATACTGTATACAGATTAATGTGTATTTTTCCTGTATATGTGGACATACAATGCTCAGGTGGAGCAATTGTGGTGGAAAAATACACTAAATCTATTACTTCCTCCGGAATGCACTAAAACGAGACTATTCACAGATGAATGCTGACCTGGGCCGTTGACCTGGACAGAGTGTGATTCCCTTCGTCAACTGCAGTGGTGTCCCATTTTAGTGTATGACTCTTTACTACGGAATATTTCCTGTCCGAAAATAAAATTGCCGACTACCTTGAAATGCCTGTAAACTGAGCCTCGCACTAACGAGACTGAATTGGGGAAACTTACCCCCAGCTTAAACATGCTACGTGAAGGCTGTGAGAAGTTGTCCTGTCTCTGAGTCCTTAAATAGGTAATACAAATTGTCACCACATAAACCCTACTACAGGGATATTCAGTTGGTGGCCCGCGGGCCATATCTGGCCCCTGGGATGAAGTATATGTATATATATATATATATATAATTTTTTAAGATTATTTAAAATATATTTAAAGATATATTAGCTTATTAGCTTATTAGCTATCAGTCGCCCGCCCCCCCCGAAGAATCGCTGCCCCCCAAAGAATCGCCACCTTACCGCGGTGAAGGGGTATGTGTGTCCCTGTGACCCCGGGAGCTGTGTTGTCGGGGGCATTAGCCCCTGATAGAGTCCAAGGCAAGTGGTCCCAGGGGAGGGACCAGACAAAGAGCAATTCAAAGGACCCTAATGAAACGACAACAAAGGCAATATGGTACCTTGCCTGGAATAGGGAAACCAGGGCCCCCTCCTGGAGCCAGACCTGGGAGGGGAACTCGCCGGCGAGTGTCTGGTGGCCGGGCCTTGACCCATGGGGCTCGGCCGGCACAGCCCGAAGAAACACCATGGAGCTGCCACCCTGTGGGCCGACTAACTGCAGGGATAGGCATTGGGGTTGGGTGCAATGTCAGCTGTGCAGCGGGCAAAGACGGGGGCCTGGGCCTGCTGATCCTTGGCATCGTAGACTAGTTCTAGGGACTTGGTATTATAGTATTCAGCCTTCTTGGAGTCTCTGGGTGGCGTCCTGGAAGGGTGAGCTCTGTCTAGGAACTCTATAGTTCTACTGGGAGACTTCAACGCTCATGTGGGCAACAATGGAGAAACCTGGAAGGGGGTGATTGGGAGGAACGGCCCGTCTGATCTGAATCCGAGTGGTGCTTTGTTATTGGACTTCTGTGCTAGTCATGGATTGGCCATAACGAACACCATGTTCGAGCATAGGGTGACTCATAAGTGTACGTGGTACCAGACCACCTTAGGTCAAAGATCGATGATCAACTTTGTGGTCGTATCATCAGATCTGAGCAGAGCGGTAAACTGATCACCACCTGGTGGTGAGTTGGATCAGATGGCAGGGGAGGCTGCCAGACAGACCTGGTAAACCCAAACGTGTAGTGAGGGTTAACTGGGAACGCATGGTGGATGCCCCTGTCCGGGAGGTCTTCAACTCCCACCTTTGGAAGAATTTTTCACGCATCCCGGGGGAGGTTGGGGACCTGGAATTTGAGTGGGTCATGTTCAAAATGTTCGATGCCTGTCATGGCGGTAACCCAAGAACCCATTGGTGGACACCAGCGGTGAAGGAAGCTGTCAAGCTGAAGAAGGAGGCCTTTCAGCCTTGGCTGGCCCAGGGGTTTCCCGAGGCAGCAGACAGGTACCGGCAGGCTAGAAGGGCTGCGGCTTTGGCTTTGGCTTTGTAACTAAAGCAAAAACCCGGGTGTGGGAGGATTTCGGAGAGGCTATGGAGAAGGACTTTCAGTTGGCCTCAAGGAAGTTCTGGCAAACTGTTCGGCGACTCAGAAAGGGAAAGCAGGGCTTGGCTCAGGCTGTGTTCAGCCGGGGAGGAGAACTGCTGACCCGGAGTGGGGATATTGTCGGGCGGTGGAAAGAGTGCTTTGAGGAACTCCTGAACCCGATCAATACGTCCTCAAGGGAAGAGGCAGAGTCTGAAGACTCGGGGGAAGTCTCATCCATATGCCTGCCATATCGCTAAGGCCGTCAAAAAGCTCCGCGGTGGCAAGGCGCCGGGGTTAGATGAGATTTGCCCTGAGATGCTGAAGGATCTGGAAACTGTTGGGCTGTCTTGGCTGACACGCCTCTTCAGTGTCGCTTGGATGTCGGGTACAGTACCTGTGGAGTGGCAGACCAGGGTGGTGGTTCCCGTTTTTAAAAAGGGGGACCGGAGGCTGTGCTCCAGTTATAGGGGTATCACACTGCTCAGCCTCCCCGGGAAAGTTTACTCCAGGGTGCTGGAAAGGAGGCTCCAGCCGATTGTCGAACCTCAGATTCAGGAGGAGCAATGTGGATTCCGTCCTGGACGTGGAACAGTGGACCAGCTCTTTACCCTTGCAGGGTTGCTGGGGGGTCGTGGGAGTTTGCCCATCCAGTCTACATGTGTTTTGTGGACCTGGAGAAGGCTTTTGACCGTGTCCCTCGGGGCATCCTGTGGGGGGCACTGAGGGAGTATGGGGTACCGGGGCCGTTGGTACAAGCCATCCGGGCCTTGTACAACCAAAGTGAGAGCTGTGTTCGCATTCTCGGTACAAAGTCAAACACGTTCTCAGTGGGTGTTGGACTCCTCCAAGGTTGCCCCTTGTCCCCAATTCTGTTTGTGATATTCATGGACAGGATTTCAAGGCGCAGCCGAGGTGAGGAGAGTGTCCAGTTTGGGAACCTCAGAATTGCATCTCTGCTTTTTTGGCAGAGGAAGCTGATGATGTGTTTTTTTTGGCTTCATCAGACCGTGACCTCCAGCATGCACTGGGGCGGTTTGCAGCCGAGTGTGAAGCTGTCGGGATGAGAGCCAGCACCTCCAAGTCTGAGGCCATGGTTCTCTGTTGTCAGCGAGTTGCTGCCCCAAGTGAAGGAGTTCATGTATCTCGGGATCTTGTTCACGAGTGAGGGGAAAATGGAGCGGACAGAGATGGACAGGCGGATCGGTGCAGCGTCAGCAGTGATGTGGGCGTTGTACTGGACCGTTGTGGTGAGGAGGGAGCTGAGCCAGAAGGCAAAGCTCTCAATTTACCAGTCCATTTACGTCCCAACCCTCACCTATGGTCATCAGCTTTGGGTAGTGACCGAAAGAACAAGATTGCAAATACAAGTGGCCGATATGAGTTTCCTCTGTAGGATGGCTGGGCTCAGCCCTAGAAATATGGTGAGCAGCTCGGACATCGGGAGGGAGCTCGGAGTAGAGCCGATGCTCCTTTGCGTCGCAAGGAGCCAGTTGAGGTGGTTCGGGCATCTGATCAGAATGCCTCCTGGTCACCTTCCCTTAGAGGTTTTCCGGGCACTTCCAACTGGTAGGAGACCACGGGGTAGACTCAGAACGCACTGGAGGGATTACATGGGAAGCAGGGATCCCAGCTGGCCTGGGAATGTCTCAGGGTCCCCCAGGAGGAACTGGAAAACGTTGCCAGGGAGAAGGGGGCCTAGAGCTCCTTGCTCAGCCTGCTGCCAATGCGACCCGCCCCCGGATAACTGGAGGAAAATGGGTGGATGGATGTTAGCTATTATGCTATCATAATTTAACGTGTCCAGTCCCTTGGTGACACATGCCAATATTATTTCTCCTTTAATAATTCTTTAAAGGCAATAATTACTGATTTGTCGTCATTGTTACTTACTGAGTCGTTACTTACTGATGTCGCGTTTGCAATCCTAGGCATAGTACTGTTTTCTGGTATGTGTTGTTGCCACACAGTGTTTTGATGTTATAATGCACAAATATATGTGGTTTAATTATAATAAAGTAGCTTACATTACCATTTTGGTTTCCTATTTTATTACTACTACTACTACTGCTATGTAGCAGACACAGCCAGGACAGTCCTCCCTCTAATTTCTTCCCCAGATATTCACAGGAGGGGGGGTTAACGAACACCCGCTGAGATCCAGATCTGCTACCTCTTGTCTGCATCCCCAAATGTTAGGCCCACGGCCTCCCAGCACCACTAGAGTCCGCTCTTGCCCCATCTGCAGCTCCTCACTTGAGCCAATTGCACACACCTGGGATCAATTACCTGCATCACTCCACACAGTATTTAGTCTCCAGCTTCCCAGTCATTCTTTGCCAGACCGTCAACTAGCTTACCCAAGTTGTACAGCTACTGGTTCCATTCCTAGTTCCAAGTTCATAGCTCCTAGTGCTTGTTTCAAGTCTCTAGCCTATGTCTCTTTGTTTTGTCTTCCCCTTACCTGCTTGTCTCCTCTCGTCGACCCAGTCTGTCCATCCATCTCCAGCCAGCCCGGTTTACCTGCTTGTCTCCGCTCGTCGACCAAGGCTCTCCGTCCTTCTCCATCCAGCCCGGTTCCCCGTCTCTCCACCTGGATCCTGGACCCCTCCTCCCGGTCATCATCATCCCTGCCAAGCCCTCCTCCATCCCTACCTGACCGGGTCCCCTCGGCCAGCTCCACCGTATGGGCTAATAAACATCCTTTGTCTGCCTCCCGTCTCCCCGTGTCGTGCGTTTGGGTCTCTCCTAGCCCTGGACTGGTCGAGGGGGCAAAATGACCCTAATGTTAAAATGTTGAAAATGTTTGTCTCAGCCCAAACTCCTCCTCCTGTTTTAAAAGGAGCCATTGACCAGTCTTTATTCTGGTCCTGACTCGATTTAAGAACTTTTCCTTTTATTTAATTTTAAGATTTCTTTTCTTTAAGTCTTTGTTTTCCCTAAAGTTCACGCGCATTTCAAATTTTACTAAACAGGCCTGCTCCAGCCACCAAGCTAAAGAATTGTGTTTCCTTATTTTCTTTCTTTTATTTTATAGCAACAAACCTTGCAATTTTTTTTTTTCAATTATTTCCTTTTGTTTTCAACAGTTCCACGAAAGATTCAAGCCTATCTCATTAAAGTTAATGTACTGTAGCTTCAGATTAATTTGTCACCGATTTGACGCTCAACTACAACAACATATGTCATCTGAGGACCGAATCAGTTTACCCAGACTGACTCAGTGATAGTGAAATAACGGACCCCAGACCACGCCACACTGGAGCCTTCCCAAGTAGGCGGACTGCAAAGGGCTGGGAACTTTTGGACTCTTTCCCTGGCACCGTCCAACCACTGACTTCCACACACGGTGGCTGAAAATCACCGGCAAATGGAACAAGCTGCAGCGACTGCCCATGAACTCCACATCGTCCACATAAGCTGTGGAAAGCCTGCTGAAATGATCTTTAAGACAAAAGGCTTCCAATTCTGCTTCTTGATGAGGGTTGAAGTCGAATTTAATTAATTCCCCTTATTTTAGAGAAGTTAACTGCCCGTACGGGGTCGAGTCACATACCCCGTATGTGAGTCACATAACTTCCTACCTCATTGTTGTCCGGACAAAACCACACAAAAAAGCGAGTGGCCACTCCAAATAGAGGTAAACAAATTTCTAACTATTAGCTAGAAGTTTTTGTGTGGTTCCTGCCGACCAACCCCAAGGGCTGAGCAGTAAGTAGGACTCTCCAAATAATGAACAAAAAGAATAGAGACTAAGCGCCAAAGGTGGTTGGGTTACAGGAAGAAGGAAACACATGCATAAGTGTCAAAAGGCTGTGGATACTGCTCGGTGTAAGGGAATATCAGAGGGCTGAACGGACAGGTCCCTATGGATACCACTTTAAGAAAATAAAACTTGAAGGACTGCAAAAGTGACCCCAAAATAGAAATCAGAACCAAAAAGGGCCAAGAGGTCCACAAGGGGATGTCACCAACCAAGACACACCTGTAGACAGTGCCCAAGACAAGGACAAGGACAGGATTAGGGAGCTTGGCAACAGTCTCAGGGAAGAGCCCCCCATCGCCAAGCCAACCCCTGGCCAGGACAGGGATACTAGGGAAGCACAGAGAATCAAAAAGAGGAGGGTCAGCTAGTAGCAGTAAGTAAGCAGGCTGATCAAGAACCTATGCTGCAGGTTCAGGTAAACAATAGAGGTACACCAATGATGATAGATACTGGAGCTACTTACACATGTGTAAGTCCAAATTATGCCTCTCACCTCCCCATGACTGGCAAATATGCAAAGACAGTTGGATTCTCAGGACAAATGCAGCTAATAGCCATGACAGCTCCATTAAGTCTTCAAACACACGGCTGTGTGACCAAAGGGCCTTGATACAATCACGGTATGTGATAATCAGCCCACAAGGGGCAGCAATAGAGGTTCAGGATCAGCCACAAGCAGACACAATACAGAAATGGTACCACATGCCTGAGATGGAATCACATGCCTCACTGCTGATAAACTCGGGGCACAAAGCCAAAGAGTTAAGCCATATGATGAAACAGGGAAAAAAAGAAAGGAAAGAAACAGATAATCCTCTAATACTCAGATCAAAATGCAATAGTCTCATTAAAAAACTTTGTTCCACAGAAATGTCAGGGGAACTACAATAGGTTGAGATAACAGAACAACGATAGATGCAGGAGATAGGAGAAAGAAGCAGACACAAAGTGTTGAGAGAAGAAATCAAACAGGTAATCCGAGAACAAATATGGACCAAACATGACACTGTGGAGGATTGGTTAAATCAGCTGGCCCAGTTCAGATATGGCTAAGACCCAACATTAAACCACTCTGGAAACAGCAGTACCATTTGATACCGGAAGCAGAAGCAAGAATAGACTCCACAACATAATGTTTGAGAAAACTAGGGGTATTGATAGAAACTCAGAGGTGTTGTAACACCCTTTTGCTACCAGTTTCGGAGGCAGATAAACAGAAATGGCAGCTGGTTCATGACTTATGGGCAGTGAAAGAAGTGGTGGAGGAGCAGCAGGCCGAGGTTCCAAATCCCCACTCGTTGTTGACAAACATTCCTCCAGACGCGAAGTATTTCACAGTAATAGATTTATGTGGAGCATTCTTTAGCGTACCACTGGCACAGGAGAGCTGACATTTATTTAATTAAGTTCTGAGAGCGGACATAAAGGAACTGTGTCAGGATCATGCCCTGCCTTGGTGTTCTCTGGCTCCCTCTGTCGGCCTCTTGATTCCTCTGTCCCTCTCTGGTTCCCTCTGTCTAGTGTCACGTCACATCCCTGTCACTGCAAAACCTGTCCCCAGTCAGTAATCTCACCACCTGTCTTCACCTTCCTCATCACCCCTTTTGTATTTAACCTGGTCCCCATTCACTCTCGGTGGAGTGTTGGAGGGCATTAAAAGGACTCTCTCGCATGCTCGTTATCGGCTGTTCTGACACATTCTCTGCCATCTCGCCAATCCTGCGTTTGACTGAGCTTTCAGACAACGAGATGAGGTTGATTGGCCTTGCACGCCTTCTCTCCCAACATCGCCCCCACGATCCCTTTTGTGGCGGGAAGAATTAAAATTCTCCCTGGTTGTATGTGGCTTAGCAGCCTTGGCTATGAGTCGGGCAACCCGATAGGAGGCTTCCACTGCCTTTGCATTCTCGGTGCCCATACATGACGTTTGGATGACTTTCTTCTTGCCCTGATACTCCTTGAGTTTTACATCGAAAAAGTCAAGCGGCTTGGACATGTTGGTGTTTTGTCTCGAGGTGACGGCACAGTTTACATGGCTTCAGAGCTGCATTTGATAAAATCTCGTAACACACTACACACAGTGGTGACGGTTCGTCTTCCGTGCCTCTTCAAAACAACTCCAATGATAAATATTCACCGATATACTTTCTTCGAACCTTTCTTTTTTGTTTGACAGGTGGGACTGTCCCGTGGACTTTGGTTGTGGATGATGAACCAATGGCTTCCTTCCTTTTCAGTGTGCCTGATGCTCGCCAACCATCCATTTTGATTATCACCGCAAGTTTAAAAATATACAGGTGCACGTGGATAGTGATCTGGCTTGGACATAGTACGCCCTAACATAAGTTTCTATCTATCAGTGATGATGCATTTTTGAAGGTTTTAAAGAAAAAATTCCATGAATTTTTTTTTTTTTTAAGATTTAAAAACGTTTTGTAATTAATATATATATATATATATATTTTTTTTTTTTTCAATAAGATATATGTGATTTTCCCATGATTTGGCAGCCCACTTGCGATACCCTCGCGGCCCACGCATAGGTTGGGAATCACTTAACTAGAAATATGCTACTAGTTATAAAACTAGACTAACTAGTTATAAAACTAGACGTACAAGTTGTGAAACTAGACATTCTAGTTATGAAACTAGACATACTAGTTATGAAACCAGACAGACTGGTTATAGAACTAGACATACTATTTATACAACTAGAAATACTAGTTATAACACTGGACATACTAGTTATAACACTGGACACACTAGTTATGAAACTAGATATACTAGTTCTAAAACTAGACATACTAGACATACATACTATAAAATAAGTCAGTTTTGAGATCATTTCAAATCAAGATTCTGTTTCCATCTTTGTTTGAAAACTAACTTCAATAACTAACAGCTGCAGAGTTACACAGTTAAATACTGTACATGCAAATTCAATCATACAATAAATATAACACATTTTTTCATAATATTTTTCTAAGGTCAGGTGAGGTGAAATTTGTTATGTGATCTGATCATAAGATTCCATAGCTACTGGCCAGTGACATTGTTAATGTGGAAAGAAATACCACCCGTCCACACTTTATATCACAATGCAGCCTGTGTATGCAGCACTGTTGTTAGACCCCCAGGGGTTAATAAAGTTTTATTTATATATTAATCTTATTTGATCCCAACATGGACATTGGTAATGCAATTTGTCTCTGGTCCTACTGACTACCGTGAGGAGGTGGCTGACCTGTCACTCTGGTGCCAGGACAACAGCCTCCTCCTGAACACCAGCAAAACTAAGGAGCTGATTGTCGACTTTAGGAGCGGATTGCAAACAAGGACGCACACGCCGTTGGTGATTAATGGGACTTCTCTCAACAGGGTGAGCAGCTTCAAGTACCTGGGAGTCCACATCACGGAGGATTTAACATGGACTACACGCACAGACACACTGATGAGAAAGGCAAGGCAGCCTCTTTACCACCTCAGGCAGCTGAAGAAATTCAGGGTCCCGTGAGGATCCTCAGGTCCTTCTACTCTGGAGCAGTGGAGAGCATCCTGACAGGCAACACCACTGTTTGGTTTGGGAACTGTACTGCTCAGGACAGGCGGGCCCCGCAGAGGTTGGTGCGTTCAGCCCAACGTACCCATGGAACTTTTCTCCCCTCCCTGCAGGACTTTTACACCAGGAGGTGTAGAAGCAGCCCGCAGCATCATGAAGGATCCTCACCACCCCAGCAACAGACTGTTCCAGCTGCTGTGGTCGCAGTCACGCAGCGTGGACAGAGAGACTGAGACAGAGTTCTTTAGCAAGCCATAAGGACTGTCAACGCTGAACTCACCAGGGGCCCTAACTGAGTACTCTACTGTATGTTGTATACTGTACTGCATACTTTATCACTGTACTAGGTTACTGCATACTGTGCTGTATTGCTGTTCTGTGTTACTGTATTGCTCTGTCGTACTGTTGTATACTGTACTGTATATCTCAACACACACTCCCTCACTTTATTTACCTGCCACTTTACTGCACAAATCTGTTAATACATAATAGTGAATTCCTTTTATTTGTATTTTGTATAAATCTGTATATACATAATAGTGAATTCCTTTTATTTGTATTTTGTATAAATCTGTATATACATAATAATGAATTCCTTTTATTTGCATTTTGTATTCCTACTTAGTATATTACCTTTTTTACTCTTATTTTATTTGACTTTCTAACTGAATTATGTTTTCGGAATCAGTTACTTTAGTTAGTTAGTTAATTAGTTTGTTACTTTGCCAGTTAGTACTTATTGTGCATAATTTCCGGGGCGTTTTGCAATGTCATTTCAATACATGTATGTATGCATGTATGTATATGTATGTGACAAATAAACATCTTGAATCTTTAAAATCTTGAAATCTTGAAATCTTAGGTCGAAAATGTGAGACCTACTTCCTGTAATAAAATCATATTGAATATACTCCGGTATGAAAAGTACGAGTGTTTATTTGTTGATTTGTACATTTCATTTTTTTATAATTGAGTTGAGTTACTACTTTTATAATTACTGACGACTATTTGACCTTGAACTTGAACTTGTCGACTGTTGTCCATCAATCAGTGTAGCTCCAACCCGCTAGTCGGCGCTACAGCACTGTGACTCTCTACCAGAGGAACACCCGGAAGCGGCTTGCAGCCATGACCTGCAGTAGCCAGCTAACCAGCTAACCTGCTAACCTGCTAACCCCACCATGAGCATTCAGAAATAAACTGTAATAATCAATAAGCTCTGTGTTAATTTGGAGACATGCTGCGGGCCTTGTGTCGGGCGGGTGGAGTCCTACTGAAGGTATGGTGTTAAAGCCTGTTTTTATCTGGTTTGATAGCTTAGCATGCTTATCAGCTTGCTCTCTGCAGAGAGGTTCACAGTAGCCTGTAAGTAAAGTTTCGTGACTGTCAATAAATATTGCAAATAATTTTTAATATTTTGAAATAATATTCGCCAAAAATATTAAAAATCAGGTCTAAAATCTAAGTTTAATTAGGAATAACGAATAATTCAATATGAAGAAATCAATGAAGTGTGTGTTTGTATATATATATATATATATATATATATATATATATATATATATATATATATACACACACACACACACACACACACACACACTACTCACAAAAAGTTCAGGATATTTGGCTTTTGGGTGAAATTTATGGAAAATGTAAAAAGTTCACGCTACAGTGACATTATATCATGAAAGTAGAGCATTTAAGTAGAAGCATGCAATGGTGATTTCCTCATCTCAAACAATTGATTGAAACAAAAGCCAACAACAGTGGTGGGTTTACCACAACAAAAAATGTCAATGTCTCAATAACTTGTCATGTGCCCTTGAGCATCAATTACAGCTTGACAACCACGTCTCATGCTGTTCACAAGTCGACCTATTGTCTGCTGAGGCCTGGCCCCCCACTCTTCTTGAAGGGCGCCCCTCAGGTCATTGAGGTTCTGGGGTACAGAGTTACGAGCCTCTACACGGCGACTCAGCTGATCCCATAGGTTTTCTATGGGATTCAGGTCTGGAGAAGGTGCAGGCCACTCCATTTGAGGTGCCCCAGTCTCCAGCAGCCGTTCCCTAATGATGCCACCTCCATGAGCTGGAGCATTGTCGTCCATGAAGATGAAATGAGGCCTGTGTTGTTCATGCAGGGGCACAATGACTGGATTAATGATGTTATTCAGGTAGTATGGGCTTGTCACTATACCATTCACAAAGTGTAGGGCAGTTCTGTATTGACTAGACACACCTGCCCACACTGTAACACCACCACCACCAAAGGCTCCTCTGGTGACAACAGTGGCTGATGCGTAGCGCTCTCCTTGACGTCTCCAACATCGTTGGCGGCCATCATTTCTGCTCAACGTGAATGGACTTTCACCAGAGAACAGCACTGAGGCCACTGGTCCCTCGTCCAGCGTAAATGCTCCCTGGCCCGTGCAAGACGATGATGGCTGTGCCTGGTGGTGTGGTCAGGTACCCTTGCAGGTCGTCTAGCACGCAGACCACGCTGATGGAAACGGTTTTGAAT
Organism: Zeus faber; assembly: GCF_960531495.2. Lineage (NCBI taxonomy): Eukaryota > Metazoa > Chordata > Actinopteri > Zeiformes > Zeidae > Zeus > Zeus faber. Next base: position 27,222,874 of record NC_137189.1, read on the forward strand.
GGTCTGACGTGACACTTGGGTGCCTCTCACCTCCCTTAAATGTGCCTGGAGTTGAGTGGCATTCATCATCCGGTTCCACAGGGCACTGTTCACAATGAAGCGCTCATCAGTGTGGGATGTGGCTAAAGGACGTCCACTTCTATGCCTTTCCGTGACTCTTCCAGTCTCTCTGTATCTCTGTTGCAAGAATAAGATTAGAAGAAGATCAAATTAAGTGCATTTTAGGTTCATCCTGAAATTTCACCCGAAAGCCGAATATCCCTAAGTGTGTGTGTGTGTGTGTGTGTGTGTGTGTGTGTGTGTGTGTGTGTGTGTGTGTGTGTGTGTGTGTGTGTGTGTGTGTGTGTGTGTGTGTGTGTGTGGGTTGTGCGCATGCACTAGTGCTGCGTTCCAATGATGTTGGAACCCTGAGAAATCCAACTTCTAGGTGCAAAGGAACCCTTATTCTGGTTTCCGAGTTTAACTGAACGCAGCATGAGTTTATAAACTTATACTTTATACTATTATATTATATTTCAAAATATATTTTTATGTTTATTATATTTTTATCTTTATAAACACATACATATTATAGGATGATCATCGTAACATCAATACATAGACATTCTCAATCCCTTTTGTGGAGGATTATTATAATTATTTTTCTTCCAATCTGTCTCCAGGGCTCTGGTCCGGCAGGCCCCGGGCTATGGCGGGCCTCGGTCCAGCAGCGATGGGCGTCCAGCCTCCCGCTGAACACCGTGGTGCTGTTTGTGCCCCAGCAGGAAGCCTGGGTGGTGGAGAGGATGGGCCGCTTTCACACCATCCTGGTCCCCGTACGCTACATCCTTTATTATTGTCATCTCAGGGGAAAATAACTTTTACAGGTGGTTGTGGGCATCCGTGCATTGGGTTTTCGTTGCCATTCTAATTCTATTTTTTGGTATTAATAGAGTGAATAGAAGGGGAAAACATCTTAATTAACATAATTTATTTTTGGCAATCATGCAACGGGTTCAGGTTGCCAAGACTGACAAAATGGTTGCCAAATTTCTCATCATGAGTGATGATGGTCATATATAATTATAATCCATATTTCAGTATTATGAGGGTGATATCAAGAAAGGGGGGGAAATATCTTAATTAATATAAATTATTTCTGGAAACCATGCATAAGGTTTTTGTTGCCAAAACTGGCGAAATGATTGCCAGATTTTGGCAAGCGTTTGCTCCCTACCTAAGGAGTGTGATCACACCCTAACCACCCTCTCTCTCTCTCTTTGCCTCCTCATCTCCCCTCCCTCCTTCTGTCAGGGATTAAACTTCCTGATCCCGGTCCTGGACAGGATTCGTTACGTCCAGAGTCTGAAGGAGATTGTGATCGATGTTCCAGAACAATCTGCAGTGTCTCTGGGTGAGTGGCGCCATGTTTTTGATCCCAATCATCTAGTTCTTTATATATACATATAAAACGTTTTAGTTAAATAATACTTTAATTACAATTTAATCCAGACATTTCCATTCTACCTCATGTTTGGTATATAAACTTTATAATTGTGTGTTTGCATACATTTCTGTCCTTTTTTAAAACTGTATATTCTTGTTTTTACCATAATTCTTTTACTTTTTGTAATTAGAACATCTTTTATTCACTGTTTTTCTCCAGACAACGTGACGCTGCAGATTGATGGAGTTCTCTACCTCCGAATCCTGGATCCTTTCAAGGTACTTTGGACATGCTAATAAATGAGTAATGACTAGTAAATTAGAGTTATTATTATTATATATGTATAAAGTGATTATTACCACCCAGCACAGCGTTAATCTTCCTTCCGTCCAGGCCAGTTACGGGGTGGAGGACCCAGAGTACGCAGTGACCCAGCTGGCCCAGACAACCATGAGATCTGAACTGGGAAAACTGACGCTGGATAAAGTGTTCAGGGTGAGAAAATGGCTGCCGCTCAGCGTCTGTTGCTAATTAGGGGAGTGACAATGTGATGGCTTTGCAATCAATTTGAAAAGACGTCCTTCCTGACTGATTTTTGATATTTTGTTAGCGTTCTCAAGTGTGAGCGAACAGTTATTTGTTTATCTGTGGAAATGAATGAATTAGGACTTGCGAGGGGGTAAACGTTTTTACATTGATTGTTTTTTTGTGCATTTTTGGTTTATTTTCGATTGCCAAATTCTTCAGGTTTCTTGTTTCTGATTATTTTTTTTGACATTCAGATGTATTGTATATTGCCAGTTTTTACTATTTGTATTCTTGCTCTTGTCATTAAACCTTTTGAGCTATCTAGTCAGTTTCCCCTCGGCAGTTTCAGTTTTCTCCACCAGGGAGCGCACGGGTAGTATTCAGATCACCGTGGAGGGGCTGAGACAGTTTCTTCAAGTGAAACTCCGATCAGAAATATTGCACTCGTAATTGTTAAACTTTAAGTGATTGTTTTTGCACGTTTAACAGAAGGAATACATTTCTTTCCATTCAGACTTTAAAAATATTGAAGTCGTTTGTTAAATATTGTGCGAGCTGTTGTTTTGCTGTTTGAGCTGAGTGGGTCATTGCACCCCTACTCTCACCTCCTTTACTCCTTTACCGTTACTAAGGTGTTTGAACGTAATAACATAACTGTAACTTTCACGGCGTAACATGTGGATTATTTTCCTCTGTTTCCTTAGGAGAGAGAGTCCCTGAACTCCAACATCGTTCACTCCATCAACCAGGCATCTGACGAGTGGGGAATCCGCTGCCTGAGATACGAAATCAAGGACATCCAGGTCCCTCCCCGTGTCAAGGAGTCCATGCAGATGCAGGTCAGTAAGATAAGATAAGGTTAAGATAAAGTCATGGACATCCGGGTCCCTTCCCACGTCAAGGAGTCCATGCAGAAGCATGTCAGGAAGATAAGATCAAGGACGTCACCTCCTGTCACAGGTTGAGGCAGAGCGCCGGAAGAGGGCAACGGTGTTGGAGTCGGAGGGGACGCGGGACGCAGCTATCAATGTGGCGGAGGGCCAGAAGCAGTCCCAGATCCTGGCGTCCGAGGGCCAGAGGGAGGAGCAGATCAACATGGCGGCTGGTAGGGGAGTTAATTCATCATTCCTGTGTTCTGCTTTCCACCGCTAGAGGCACTAGACTAATATTGTCAGTGTGCTGTAGGTTCTGGAACTAAAGCAGGAGGTACACTTAAAAAGATGGGAGAAAGAAAGACCTTAGAACCACCGGAGCAGGCTTGTTGACCGTTTTTTATTTGAGTACCGGTTAATATTTGAGGAGATGAGGTATCTATCAAACATGCTCCGAATGTTGCGGCTCTGGAAAAAAACAGCTTGTTGACCTGGGAAAAGGAGGTTGAGTGACCTGGTAAGGGAGCTTGAGGTCCGTCCGCTGCCGTGACCCAATGGCATTTGGACCAATCGCGACAAAGGGAGCTCTCAGAGAGAGAGAAAGACGAAAGTTTGCCTCTGGGGCTTGCGCAGAGAACATGGCAAGAACCCAAATCACCACGTCAATTTGTTCTTATGTTGTTCTGAACATTTATTTTTCCTCCAAAACTTCCACTTCTTTTTAAGTGTACCTAGAATTTTTTGAAGTTGAAGAGTCTAAAACTAGGACCAACACTTGATGAGTAATTGTGTTGTTGGGCCACCAGCAGGAGCTCTAGCCCATCATAACCTCATCAAAAAAAAACAAGAAGCCAAAACACTGGACTATTGTTTTTACAAGATGGAAGGACTCTATTTTGATTTAGCTTTTTGGTTTGTTTTGATACGGTTATGATGGACTACAGCTCCCTCGTGTGGCCTGAAATCCCAAATTTTATCTTTAAGACTCTCACTGCATCCAAAATAGCGTGCTAGTAGTGTACTATTAGTAAGTCAAATTAGACAGTGAACGTGTTTATTGTGTGTTAAACCATAGATCAAATAGTAGCGAGTCATAAAGTTACAGTCTGTGATTTCAGGCCACCAGAGGGAGCACTCGTCCATCATGACCTGAATAAAAGACAATCCCAAGAAACCAAATATTAATATTATAGATATTATTGTCATTTTAAGACAATTTTCTGCCACTGATATAACAATAAGATAACAGCATAATAATGAACGAACACCCTTTCAAATAACTCCAACACAGCAGACGAGAGGACAGAAGCAGCGTGGCTAGAAATGCGGCAAAACATGTGTCGGCATAGTTTGTTTTTGTCTGTTCATTTGGCTCAGTTAAATTCATTTGTAAAATGGTTTTGACAATGCAAGTAATAACCTTAATGTAGATTGTAGTATTTATTAATCTTTTTCCCATTTGTATTTATTGCATTATATGTATTGTAACTCATAGTTCCTTCCATAACGTGTTTTATGAACTTCACAAAAAACAAAACTTTATAAACTACATTACGTCATTTAGCGTCACTTTTTGCTCAAAGCCATTTCCAAATTTATTTTTCCATAAGTTAGAATACAAGTCGAGTAGTTATGGATATAAAAAACAGATTAATGTTACGAGCAGGGTAAAGCAGCACGTTGTTTTGACCGTACATTCCCACGTGGCTTGAACGCAGCATCTGTAGGAGTAACAGCGGCGGAGAGTCCACAGTGGATTCTAACATAGATAAAACTTAGCCAGTGACTATGATTGTGGTCACTGTGAAAACTTCAAAAGAAAAGGAGGCGATCGTAATGTCGGAAGATTCTTCTGATGCCGTACTGTTTAGGTTTTGTCATGTTGATACTTGGAGTAGCGTGTTTATAAAAGAAAAAAAAACAAACGAACCGTGCACAAATCTTATAATGGAAGGGAAACCCTGCTGTTTATTCTGGCATCATGTCAGTGCAAATGTTGGTGACATTCTTATGTGAACAAACATGCATGTAAAAACGGGCAATTATCGAGGTCGGAAAAATTATCGAGGTCATGTCCATATATCGTACAATAATTCAATAAAGTCATTATCCCGACAGGCCAAATGGAAAAGCAAAGACCTCCAGTTGGATAATGATTAAGTTTGTCTTAAACCATAGCGTACATCGAATAGTATGCCATTTCGGATGCGCAATTCGCGAGTTTAAAAGTTACAATCTGTGATTCTTCTTGGGTTTTTTTTGTTTTTTTTGATCAGGTTATGATTAACCAGAACTCGCTGCATTCAAAATTGCGTACTACAAAAGTATAAAAATACTCATAAGATAGTGTTCTAATATACCATTTTGGATGCAGTAAGGCCATTTCAGGCCACGAGAGGGAGCTCTAATCAATCATAACTTGAACAAACCAAGAAGAATCACAGACTATAACTTTTAGAGTCGTGCGTCCGAAATGGCAAACTATTCGATGTATACTAAGGTGCTAAAAAGTCAAATCAGAAGTTACACTGAAGTAATGGCTGATAATCAAAGTTGCGTCTTACACGCTCTGGGCTTGTGGCTGGATGAGGCGTCTCGCCCTTGCGTGGGGTATTGGTGGGCATTGGCCCCGCCGGCTCAGGGGAGCAGGGTCTCCTCGCGCTCTCCGGGACTGGGTCATGCTCCTCGGGGCCGTGCGTGGGTGTTGCACCGCGGGCTTCCGGCTTCTCTGGGGGCTGGAGGGTCTTTCTCTGGCTGCAGGGCAGGGTGCTCCGGGCTTTCTGCGGTCGTGGAGTGGCTATACGGCCGCGGGACTGAGGGGTGGCTGTGGGGCCTTTTCCGATATAATATAAGGCGATATAATATAATACCGACCTTATACACCAGAACCAATTGGGACATGTCCTGTACATTCACCGGTGGACACACACACACACACACACACACACACACACACACACACACACACACACACACACACACACACACACACACACACACACACACACATACAGGCGGACTCATCACAGGCACACACACACCCCCAACACCCTCCTAGTTACATCCCTCTCCTTTCCTCCCTCATTTACTGCATAACTATGACAGGAAGTGGCCACTTGCCGATACATGTCGTCATCTGACAAAATCCTATGCCTGTGTTTTTCCATGTACATGTTGTTTGGTTCTATGTTGATTTGTCTCACCCGCGGTGATTCTCCCCCTCTTGGAGTAGTGATAAGTTGTTTAAAGACCAAAACATGGCAAGATGGTTCTCCAAAGAGGGGGGTTGGTGGTGGTTCTGTGTTAAAAAAAAAAAAAAAAAAAAAACTGTGCTCTTGTCATTCCACAGGTCGTCCACAGGACAGAGTTATTGCAGCAGTTCTTGATGATTTAAGAATTTAAATAAAAAGTGGTACTGCAGGTCGCGAAGTTGAACTCCACTTACAGATTAATTCTGTCCTAAATGCAATGGCATACAAATACTTTGTGTTGTATGCCCAGCATGCTGATAGCATGCCCGGCAAAAGAAAAAGAGAAGTTGCATCTTAACTGAAAGCAAACGAAAACGGGAAACAAAGTAGTCAACTCGTAAATGGAAAGGGATGTTCGGGACTTGGTAAATCGCATGCGTAGGTGGATCAGCGGCGCTGAGCAACAGAATGAAAGCCAAACGCTGGTCGCGTCCAAATGTTAGCGTCAGATTTCCCAGCATGCCCTCTGTCTCCTGCAGGTGAGGCCCAGGCCATCCTAGCCAAGGCCCAAGCCAAAGCCAAGGCCATCCATCTGCTGTCGGAGGCGCTGACACGACAGGTAAAACATGTTATAAACTACTCGTCTGGTTTGGATGAAGGCCTCAAACTGTGTGTGTGTGTGTGTGTGTGTGTGTGTGTGTGTGTGTGTGTGTGTGTGTGTGTGTGTGTGTGTGTGTGTGTGTGTGTGTGTGTGTGTGTGTGTGTGTGACGCACACATTACACACAGCAGTATTACTTCCTTCCAGTGTATTACCCAATAAGTAGACAGACACCCAGAACCAGTATATCCCACTCTTAGTCTCACTGAGTCATGTTGGGATGACGGTTTCATTTTGACTTTTGGGAATGGTGATGCAAGACACGCAAACAATTCATTCAGTTATTTCAAATGACTCACTCCTGAGTCACTCCGGAAAAAAAGTAATTTGTTTTGTTTTACTTTCAAGTCAGTACAGTATAAACTACGAGGATGTCCTCCCTCACTCACTGTGTGTTGAACAAACTGAATCCACACAGTGTGTGTGTGGATTAAACTTGTTTCCTTCTATTTACGCATAGAAAGCAGGAAAAACTTACTATAGATCAATGTAAAATATTTTATGCGATAATCATTTAGAAATTATCATATTAAAAAAAAAAAAAAAATGACAGAAAGGGTTTTGTTCTTTTTACAGGATGTTTATTTCAGTATGTATATATTTGATAAATGAAAATCAAAAAAAAAAATTAACTATATAGAAAATTCATTTTAAAAATATATTTAATTATTAGTTTTTGCTTTTTTTTATAAGAAGTGTGGGGTTTTTTTTCATTAAAATTATGAAAAATACTTTTAAATATGTAAAGGGTTTTTATAAGATGTGTTTTTTCCATATGTATATACTTAATAAATGATTAGTCTTAAAAATAAAATTACAAAAAAATATTTCAAAGGTTTAAAAAAAAAAAAAAAAAAACATTGTTCTTTATGTTTTCATGTTGTGAAAATAAATTATAAAAAATAAATATTAAGGGTTTTTATAAAATGTTTATTGTGTGCAGAGCGGCGCCTCAGCGGCGGCCCTCAGTGTGGCAGAGCAATACGTGGCGGCGTTCTCCAACCTTGCCAAGCGCTCCAACACCGTCCTGCTGCCCACCAACACCGGTGATGTCAGCACCATGGTCACCCAGGTAATCACCATGACAACAACCTGCATCCACTTCACCATAGCACACAGCTTTATTCACTTTAAAAACCAGGGATGGGATTGGTAGGAAGGAAGGATTGATGGAATGAGGGAAGTAAGGAAAGAAAGCAGGATGGAAGCAAGGAGGAATGGAAGGAATGAAGGATGGAAGGTGGGAAGTACTTCAGGAAGGAAGGACGGAAGGAAAGAAAGCATGGAAGGTTGGAGGAAAGATCGATGGAGGGAAAGGAACGAGGGAAGAAGAACGGCTGGATGAAGGATAGATGGAAAGAACGGTGAAACAAGGGATTGACAGGATGGATGGGATGAGGGAAGAATGGAAAGTATTTAGGGTGGGAAGGGTGGGTGAATAGAAGGAAGGAAAGATGAAAAATGGGGAAGAGAAGGATGGATGGAAAGAAGTTTGCAAGGTGGGAAGGAATGAGGGGATGACTGTGGGATGGATAGATGGAAGGATGGAATGAAGGAAGGCAGGAAGGATGGATAGAAGTTTCTTGCGATTAACATCCCCTGCTGACCTTTGTCTCTCCCTGCAGGCCATGGCCATATATGGGACACTGTCAAAGGGGAAGGACGGAGCGGACAGGAAACAGGGAGAGGAAGTGGCCGAGCCGCCCGAGCAGCAGCCGAACAACTTCCCCTGATGGAAATGCAGGGACACTGCAACTGATCTTATAGACCAGGGAGCAGGAAGAGACCCAGACGTTCAAAATAATAATAATAATAATTTGCTTGTTTTGACTCTCCAGGTGAATTGTTTCGAAGGAGGCTTGTTTGTCTGGAAGTGCAAGTCTGTTGGTGTGATGGAGAGAGAATTTATCATACGAGATCATTTGAGATATAGGAGGGAGGAAAAAAAACAAAACACTTTCTTTATCGTCAAAATGTCGACAATTTTGAATTGAAATAACTTTTAATGGAAATGACAAATCATTTACTAATGTTATTTCAAAATTGAAGTTATTTTAGTTCATTTCAATGAAATCCTACGCTGGAAAATGAACTGGTGTCTAAATATTGACAACAATATTGCTGACGGACAGATGGCAGTTGAAATAACTTAAAAAAATGTGCTTACATTTTTTTTTTTTTTTTTTTAAGTTATTTAAAATTTGATTTTGGAATTGAATTGAAATGACTTCAAAATGTAGCAAATTTCTCAATATTGACAACAAAACAACAGCCATAAACTGCACATTTTGATAGATTGGGATTTAGTTTTTCAAGAAATCAGTTTTAGAAATTAAAGTGCAGAATCTTCGTAGTATCATCTTAGAAGTCTAAATTTCAATAAAAAATAAATAATTTCACTTAAATCCTTATGGACAAAGCCTTAACGAGTTTTCTAACGTCAACACAAGCAAATTATTGATATTATTAAACTCATACCCTGGTCTTTTGAACATCCTCCAAATGGTTTGGAAGAACTTTTCCAAATGGACCTCTCGCCTGGAGCGATAGACTTCCCCTGAACTGAACGACTGAGGGAAAGAAACGACAGGGAAAAGGAGAGATTCCATGTCACCATGGGGAGTCAGACCTCGGAACGGCTCAGAAAAATTACTTTTTCCCAAGTTAATTTGATATAGAATGTAGGTCCAGTTTGGAGCTCTAAAGATTTAAAGCCCCGTCTGGTGAGGGTTACACATTATGTATTCACTTGACACAATAATATATTTCACCTTTATTGTTATGTAATAGTAGCCTCTTGAACATTTTGTGATAACGTATTAGATGATTTAATAACGTATTAGATGATTTCTAATACGTTATTTCTTGATTTCTTTCTAACCTGTTTCATAATGTAATAACCATTACATAATGTAATGCAATGTTACATATTGGTGGTTATTACATATTATCGGTGTTGCAAGTTTTTGTGATGAATATGTAATAATTCAGTTAATGTAATTATGTAATAAATTATTACAAAAGGTGACGCTATTGTCGCTTGTTTATAACTAAATGTGGCAAGTTAAGTTAGTTACAAAATATGGGTCTAATTACATGATAATAGAGGCTTAATGTATTACATTGTGTCAAGTTATTGCGTAATGCAGTCATTACATGATCATATAGGTTAAAGTTATTACAATTTGTCCAATTATTACAAAATACAGGTGTTATATCAAAATAAAGGTCCAATTGAGTCAATTTTATTGCAAAATGTGGGGCTTATTAAATAAAGCGTTGTTACACAAGTCTCTACTGTGAGTTTTTGCAGGATCGTAATTCCGCAATCGGAGCACGACTAAGTGAAAGGAGCCAATCCCGAAAAGCTGGAATGTGAAGTTTTTCGATCTGTTGTTCTTCATTTAAATGGACTTTCTTCAGTTTCATCGAAGCTCGCTAATGCTAGCGGCAGCCAGGTTATGTGAAAATTGCAGCACGATTTGGAGGTGAATGTAATTTCCATTGTTTCCGGGTTTTTTTTTTGGTTTTTTTTCTTTTTGTTGTTTTTTTTCTGTTCAATGGAGTCACTTCATTCTGAATGTGTTGAACTGAAACGGCAGATGGTTTCCAGTGGAACCAGAAACTTGGATCTCTAAGCTCAAGTTTATTAAAAATACTCAAACTGACCAGAGAGTGAAATATGATCCACCAAAAAGCAAACTGTTTGTTTACTGGTCTGTTCACACTGATTGGAACTGGTGGGTAACTTGACCAAACCAGAGAGAAAATGCCAACGTTGTTCGGAAAACTGCAAATAAATGTTATGTATATTATCAACCTCTGTCTCCCAAAGTCTCATCTTGACCTTTAAATACTAGAATTGCAGTACAGTGAATCCAGGATAAAGGTTCAAGTAGGTTTTGGTTTTCTGTTTTTCACTACAGGTCTAAAATCTTGACTTCTATCATTTATAACTTTTTATATCAGCAACCTGATGAGCTTATTATTTAAAACAATAGCACTACTGCAGCTTCTCATTGGGCTTTAATTCAGTCCAATGGGGCAAACGTTTAAAAATATTTTAAATCTCACAACATAGTAACATGTATTTTGGACATGTTTTGAATAACATGTCCAAATTTCAACATTTTTATTTTGAACTACTTTATTGTGATCGCCACAGTACATCTAGAGCGTAATGTCATCAACTACAGCAGGTTGCCAGTAGGAAGCAACACAGCTTCCGGTTTCTAGTCTCTTTCGTTACTGTTGGCATGTAGCCTACCTACCTAACTATCCATCTACCTACCTACCAACCTTTTCTTCAAACCCTGCGTTAATTATCAGTTTATTTGCTTATGAACGTTAAGGTTTCACATTTTTCCTGTTCAACAGGGTGCAGTGTTTATTTAAACTATTTCCTGCCTCTGTTTGCTCTTGTTCCATCCCTAATGTAATTGGGATGTAATTGCTCTTGGTCCTGTTTGGGCAGGATTCTGGGTTTGTAGGTTAGTCGGCCAGAGCGAAGATCTGCACAGAATACAGACAGGGAGTCTGGAAGTTTGTGGCTGAAAAAGACTTTCATCCTGGAAAATGTGAAGGGTTGGGGTTAGATAGATGCACTATATATATATAGAAATACTACAGTATAAACATACACTATAAATTCATAGATTATAGACTATAGATAGAATATAGACTGGATAGGTACACTACAGATAGATGTATAGATACATAGACTATATATATATATATATATATATATATATATATATATATATATATATACACACACACACACACACACACACACTCACACACACATACACACACAGACTGGCAGGCAGGTGGGATGGTACAGTCTTCTTCCTGCAGCTCTGTGTGGAGCTGCTGCGTCTGGGAATTTCACCTGAGAAATGACAGGAATGTGGAGTGTGGTACAAACATGTACATGCCTGTGTGTGTGTGTGTGTGTGTGTGTGTGTGTGTGTGTTTGTCTAATCCCTGATACAACGTCGCTGTGATTGGCTGAGAAATCGGATGTTTTGTTATCCAAGCACTTCCCAGACACACCCCCTCTCTCTTTCTCCCTCCCTCTCTCCTATTGTCTGTCTTCTGTGCGTGTGTGTGTGTGTCTGTGATTTATTTATTTATTTTACGAGTTAACAAATGAATACCACAAAAAAGTGTGTGTGTTCATAGCTAGATGGGCGGGTGGGTGGACAGATAGATGGATAGATAGATAGATGGACGGATGGAGGGATAGATAGATAGATAGATAAATAGATAGATGGATGGATAGATAGATAGATAGATAGATGGACGGATGGAGGGATAGATAGATAGATAAATAGATAGATGGATGGATAGATAGATAGATGGATAGATAGATAGATAGATAGATGGATAGATAGATAGATGGACGGATGGAGGGATAGATAGATAGATAAATAGATAGATGGATGGATAGATAGATAGATAGATAGATGGACAGATAGATAGATGGATAGATGGATAGATAGATAGATAGATAGATGGATAGATAGATAGATAGATAGGTAGATAGATGGATAGATAGATAGATAGATAGATGGACAGATAGATAGATGGATAGATGGATAGATAGATAGATAGATAGATAGATAGATAGATAGATGGACAGATAGATAGATGGATAGATGGATAGATAGATAGATAGATAGATAGATGGATAGATAGATAGATAGATAGATGGACAGATAGATAGATGGATAGATGGATAGATAGATAGATAGATAGAAAACACGGTTCCCTCGCTCTGAACGAGAGGAAGAGGATATTCTGTCGTTTCTACAAAACAGGTGAATCATGCGGACATCCTCCCTCCTCTGGTATGCGGAGGATGTCTACACAGTGCAAGGCTCCGAATGTGAACGATCACCCAGCGGTGTACACCGGACTTACATAACATCGGTTCATGATGTCACAAATGGAAGTTTCCAACCACACGGTTCCATTCAAACAGATTAAACACGGCATGTCCCTCAGAGACTTTTCATCAACTTTTTTAAACATCGGGTACTGAAAACATTATTCAAGTATTTTTTTTACTTGAATTCCGTTGCTCTGGAGCTGCATGTGAACTCCATGTGAGTAAGGAATGTCATCAATTCAATTCCACCAGCTTACTATGCATGGCGCGTCTAAATAAAACTATTTCAGTCAACTTCATTCCTTTGCGATGTGTTTATCGCCATGTTCATATCGCATTGACGATGAAAATAAGATTTCTGGTGCTCCAGGAGGCAAATATTTCGATCGAATGCTCAGACATTGAAGGAAGCCGTGCCATAGTGGTACTGGGTTTCAGTGCCCAAACACAGTTACGACTAGCTCATCGTGCGCTTACGCCACTGAATGTTGCTCTTCTGTCGTTCAGTTAAAATATTCCTCAAGGACGGTGTTTTAACAATTGCGGTCGTTCCTGGATCGTGCAGTGCGGACACAAAAGAAAGCCTAGGTTCCTCCAAAGGTTCTTAGAACTTTCTGTCGTGCGAAAACGTCTTCTGTGACCAACTTTAGTTTTTCAGGTTATGTAAAACGCAGCACGAGTTACAGTTTTACAAGTTTCCTTTAAACGCAGCACCGGCTATTGATTTAACTATTGAAGCATGCAATGGTGATTTCCTCATCTCAAACAATTTATTGAAACAAAAGCCAACAACAGTGGTGTTTTTACCACAACAAAAAATGTCAATGTCTCAATGACTTGTCATGTGCCCTTGAGCATCAATTAGAGCTTGACAACCACGTCTCATGCTGTTCACAAGTCGACTTATTGTCTGCTGAGGCCTGGCCCCCCACTCTTCTTGAAGGGCGGCCCTCAGGTCATTGAGGTTCTGGGGCACAGAGTTATGAGCCTCTACACGGCCACTCAGCTGATCCCATAGGTTTTCTATGGGATTCAGGTCTGGAGAAGGTGCAGGCCACTCCATTTGAGGTGCCCCAGTCTCCAGCAGCCGTTCCCTAATGATGCCACCTCCATGAGCTGGAGCATTGTCGCACATGAAGATGAAATGAGGCCTGTGTTGTTCATGCAGGGGCACAATGACTGGATTAATGATGTTATTCAGGTAGTGTGGGCTTGTCACTGTACCATTCACAAAGTGTAGGGCAGTTCTGTATTGACTAGACACACCTGCCCACACTGTAACACCACCACCACCAAAGGCTCGTCTGGTGACAACAGTGGCTGATGCGTAGCGCTCTCCTTGACGTCTCCAACATCGTTGGCGGCCATCATTTCTGCTCAACGTGAATGGACTTTCATCAGAGAACAGCACTGAGGCCACTGGTCCCTCGTCCAGAGTAAATGCTCCCTGGCCCGTGCAAGACAATGATGCCTGTGCCTGGTGGTGTGGTCAGGTACCCTTGCAGGTCGTCTAGCACGCAGACCACGCTGATGTAAACAGTTTTGAATGGTCTGATGTGACACTTGGGTGCCTCTCACCTCCCTTAAATGTGCCTGGAGTTGAGTGGCATTAATCATCCGGTTCCACAGGGCACTGTTCACAATGCAGCGCTCATCAGTGTGGGATGTGGCCAAAGGACGTCCACTTCTATGCCTTTCTGTGACTCTTCCAGTCTCTGTATCTCTGTTGCAAGCTGCTGATGACGCTCTGTGACACTCTAAGCTCAGTGGCCACTTCCCTCTGAGAACATCCTGTTTGAAACCTCACAATGGCGAAGTACTGTTGATCAGTTGTTAGGTGTTGTCTTGGTCTCATGATGTCAACATGTGAACAGCATGATGAAGAGGACTTGTTTAAATTCCAGTTCTAATTGAACCAGGAAATGTATTGGTCGATTCATGGATCAAACACCTGTTGTGAATTTTGCCGTTCAGCTCCTTGTTAGAGAACAGCAAGTTGTGCAGAAAGTATTGAAACATTGAACAGTTGGACATGTGCATTCAAAAGTTTAGAGAAGGTCAAATTAAGTTCACCTGCAAAGGTTATAGTGCATTTTAGGTTCATCCTGAAATTTCTCCCCAAAGCCGAATATCTCTAACTTTTTGTGAGTAGTGTACCTGTATGTAAACATGGTGAAGAGAAGTGGAGGGAAGAGAGTCCATCCGGGGGGCGCGAGGAGACGCTGCGGTGGCAACCGAAACAGATTCACATTGTACGTGCGTTGCCCGACACAGATCCCGGCATAAAACTACAATTTTCTTTGGCTGTGTGAAACGTCACAGCTCTCCGAGTTCACGTTGAACGCGGTCTATCTGGCCTATAGTCACAAACCAAAAGAAATGCCAAGAAGATTAATAATAATAAAAATCAAAAGAACCCTGTGGGCTGGGCCCATAATAATAACAATAATAATAATAATAATGATGCAACTAAGAATAACAATAGTTGAGTAACGATCTAGCTTATTCTTATGGAGAGGAGGACAAGAGGAAAGGAGGAGGGAGGGGAGAGAGGGATGTAAAAGGTTTTCAGGTATCTTGCATATTTATAACCCACTACAGCTCCTGAACACACACATGCCTGCACACACACACACACACACACACACACACACACATGCAGAGCTTAAAAACACACATTTAATGTGCTGCGCCAACATGAAGCCCTCTCTCTCACACACACCCTCTTCTCATTCACACATTATACACACACACACACACACGCACACACACACACACACACACTTTCAGTCCACGTCCTCTAATCTCTCACTACGAACATACACACACATACTTCAGGTATTAAGAGAGCGAGAGAAGGAGAGAGAGATGGAGCCTGAACTTTCCAGATGTTTCTGTTTCTTTCCTGTGCGTGTGGGCGCGCTTGGGCATGCGCGCGTCCGCGCGAGCACGTGCTGCTGTCGCGCTGTGACCGTAAATCACACGAAACACGACGAGATGAAAGCGGCGGAGCGGGCGAGGGGATCTGCCGCCACGCACGCGCACCCCACGCACGCAATCGGGGTTTTTTTTTTGTTTTGTTTTTTAATCTCCGCCCCCACGAGACACGGAGCCCTCCGTCTCTCCACCTCCATCTCCACCTCTCCACTCGTCCTTTGCCCCTCTCTCCCCCTCTCCCCCTCTCTCTCTCTCCCCCTCGCTCTCTCTCTCCCCCTCTCCCCCTCTCTCTCTCTCTCCCTCTCTCTCTCTCCCTCTCTCTCTCTCCCTCGCTCCCCCTCTCCCCCTCTCTCTCTCTCTCTCTCTCTCTCTCTCCCTCTCTCTCTCTCCCTCGCTCTCTCTCTCTCCCTCTCTCTCTCTCCCTCTCTCTCGCTCTCCCCCCCCCCCCCTCTCTCTCTCCGTTCAGACACGCTCTCGGAACAGATGGACGTCATTTCGGGCGGAACCGGGATTTGGATCGAACTTTATTCCACGGCGGAGCAGTTCCACCCCACGGAGAGGAAGGTAAAGGAATCCCGAGGAAAGTTTGGGGAAGTTTTTCCGCGTTCGAGCCTAAATGCTCCACGTCTTTGTGCGTACAAGGCGCATCTGGTTTTATTATAAGTGTCATTTGTATTGAATTTGTCTTATCATTAGTATATGACGAGTATTATAGTAACAAGAGAGCGTTATCTTTTTTTTTTTATTATTATTATTACTGTTATTTTATGACTCTTTTATTATTTTACGTAAAAACGACGCCGCCTTGTGCGTAAAACGCGTCTTTTTATTATTATTCTTAATGATAAAAAACATTATTCAAGTATTTTTTACTTGAATTCATTATTTATCGTTATGATCAATGTGTTTAATATCTATTATTATTTATTACATATGATTGGCTAATATTTCAAAATTGTTATGAGTATTTTGTTATTATTTTACGTTTTACGTCAAAGTTGCGTAAAGCGTGACTTCTGTGTTAATGACGCGTCTCGTTTTATTATCGTGTCATAATTTCTGCAACTATTAATAACTTGATGGTATTATTATCATTATTATACATTTCGTGTATTATTATTGTTTTATTAATTATTATTATTATTTTACGTTTTACATTAAAAAAAAGCGTCTTTGTGCCAAATGCATTTAGGGTAAAATAAAGACAGAAAGTAGGCAGGGCAAGGAGAGAGAGATTAAAGAGTGACCACTGAAAAGAGAAAGAGAGTAGACAGTAGAAAAAAAGAAAAGACAGTGGGAGGAGAGGAGTGGAACGTCAGCTGCGCATAGGAAGAGAGGAGAGAGGGAGGACATTGGTTGACTGGAAGGAGGGACAAGGTGGAGAGAGGGAGGACAGTGGTTGACTGGAAGGAGGGACAAGGTGGAGAGAGGGAGGACATTGGTTGACTGAAAGGAGGGACAAGGTGGAGAGAGGGAGGACAGTGGGGACTGGAAGGAGGGACAAGGTGGAGAGAGGGAGGACAGTGGTTGACTGAAAGGAGGGACAAGGTGGAGAGAGGGAGGACAGTGGTTGACTGGAAGGAGGGACAAGGTGGAGAGAGGGAGGACAGTGGGGACTGGAAGGAGGGACAAGGTGGAGAGAGGGAGGACAGTGGTTGACTGGAAGGAGGGACAAGGTGGAGAGAGGGAGGACATTGGTTGACTGGAAGGAGGGACAAGGTGGAGAGAGGGAGGACAGTGGGGACTGGAAGGAGGGACAAGGTGGAGAGAGGGAGGACAGTGGTTGACTGAAAGGAGGGACAAGGTGGAGAGAAGGAGGACAGTGGTTGACTGGAAGGAGGGACAAGGTGGAGAGAGGGAGGACAGTGGGGACTGGAAGGAGGGACAAGGTGGAGAGAGGGAGGACAGTGGTTGACTGGAAGGAGGGACAAGGTGGAGAGAGGGAGGACAGTGGTTGACTGGAAGGAGGGACAAGGTGGAGAGAGGGAGGACAGTGGTTGACTGGAAGGAGGGACAAGGTGGAGAGAGGGAGGACAGTGGTTGACTGGAAGGAGAGACAAGGTGGAGAGAGGGAGGACAGTGGTTGACTGGAAGGAGGGACAAGGTGGAGAGAGGGAGGACAGTGGTTGACTGGAAGGAGGGACAAGGTGGAGAGAGGGAGGACAGTGGGGACTGGAAGGAGGGACAAGGTGGAGAGAGGGAGGACAGTGGTTGACTGGAAGGAGGGACAAGGTGGAGAGAGGGAGGACAGTGGTTGACTGGAAGGAGGGACAAGGTGGAGAGAGGGAGGACAGTGGTTGACTGGAAGGAGAGACAAGGTGGAGAGAGGGAGGACAGTGGTTGACTGGAAGGAGGGACAAGGTGGAGAGAGGGAGGACAG
The DNA here is from genome assembly GCF_960531495.2 of Zeus faber. Taxonomy (NCBI): domain Eukaryota; kingdom Metazoa; phylum Chordata; class Actinopteri; order Zeiformes; family Zeidae; genus Zeus; species Zeus faber. The sequence continues at coordinate 27,240,760 of NC_137189.1, forward strand.
TGGTTGACTGGAAGGAGGGACAAGGTGGAGAGAGGGAGGACAGTGGGGACCGGAAGGAGGGACAAGGTGGAGAGAGGGAGGACAGTGGTTGACTGGAAGGAGAGACAAGGTGGAGAGAGGGAGGACAGTGGTTGACTGGAAGGAGGGACAAGGTGGAGAGAGGGAGGACAGTGGTTGACTGGAAGGAGGGACAAGGTGGAGAGAGGGAGGACAGTGGTTGACTGGAAGGAGGGACAAGGTGGAGAGAGGGAGGACAGTGGGGACCGGAAGGAGGGACAAGGTGGAGAGAGGGAGACGTCAAAGTCAAATGAGACAAAAAGAGAGAGAGAGATCAAAACTTCAATTTCACTTTGACCTGAAAATCTGTTTTTGAAAGAGAGAGAGAGGAGGAGGAGGAGGAGGGACTCGAACCTGTGACCTAATTACTTGGTTTAATTATTTTTCATAGTTTTTATATATATTATTATTATTATACAGGTATCAACGACTAAAAAAAGCGATAAGATACACATTTTGCAGATATTACCTCAATACATTATTCATCATGATTTATTATTATTTGATAAAATCAACATTATTTTTGAAGACAATAATTACATTCAAGTTCATCATTTGTATTTTTCTATTTTTTTTTTTTACTATTGTTATACTTTTATATTTATTATTATTTCATTCTTTTTCATTATTTAAAATTGTATTTGTATTATTATCCATGTTTTGATTATGCCCCCCTCCCCCTTTTTACTGTTTAGCCCTCATGGTAAAAGGTGATAACAGACAAAAGAGAGGGAGAGAAAGGATGGACACACTGGATGATGAAGGGGTGAAGCTGGACGTCCTCTAAGTGGAAAGACAAGAGAAGAGTGTCTTCCTCTAATAGAAGACGAAGAGATTTCTTCACCTCCATCATGTCTTGTTCACCAAATCTGCTCGTTCCGAACCGCCCACGACCTGAGAGGGAGTTTGTCCCTGGATAACTCCTCCCCATTCTTCTCCTCCTCTGTTCACCTCCACCTTTCATCCTCCTTTCATCCTCCGCTCCCTCTTTCCTCATCCTTTCTTCTCCTACTCTCCTCCTATCCCTATTCTACCCCTCCCCCTCATCTCCTCTCATCTACCCTTGCATCTTCCCCTTTCCCCTCCTCCTTGTATCCTCCTTACCTCCTCTCTCCTCTTTCTTTCCCCTCCTTCTCCACTCCTCCTCTGCCCATCCTTTTCTCTCCTTGTTTCTTCCTCTCCTTTCCTCTCCCCTCCCTTTCCTCTCCTCCTTTCATCTCCTCCTCATCTCCCCCCCCCCCCTTCTCCCCCTACCCTCCCCTCTCTTCTCCTCTCCTCTACTCCTCATTCTCCTCCCCTCCTCCTCTCATCTCCTCCTCATCTGTCCTTCCCTCTCTCCTCGCACACTCTCCTCCTTTCTTCACTATGTTGGTTTTCGTGAATCTTTGGATTTTCTCCTTCAGTGTTTTCTGTTTTGGACAAGACTTCAACGACGACTACCAGAGTGGAGACATGGGCACGGAGGTAAGAGCTTCTATCTCTCTATCTATCTATCTATCTATCTATCTATCTATCTATCTATCTATCTATCTATCTATCTATCTATCTATCTATCTATCTATCTATCTATCTGTCTGTCTGTCTGTCTGTCTGTCTGTCTATCTATCTATCTATCTATCTATCTATCTATCTATCTATCTATCTATCTATCTATCTATCTATCTATCTATCTATCTATCTAGAACCAAAACTCAAAGAAATGTTAAACCTTTTGTGACCGGTTTCAGGATGGCAAGCCTTTTCATGATCTTTTCCTGTGCAGCAGTATTACTTCCTTCCAGTGTATTACCCAGTAAGTAGACAGACGCCCAGGACCAGTAAATCCCGCGCTTAGTCTCACTGAGTCATGTTATGATGGCCGTTTCAATTTCACTATTTTGTAATAGAGATGCATGAGTTGCAAACTATTTGTTCGTAATGAACAATTCTGTTAAATTTAAATGATTCACTCCTGAGAATTTGTTGGTTTTATTTACAAGTCAGAACAGTATGAACTACGAGGATGTCCTTCCACGCTCACTGTGTGTTGAACAAACTGAATCAAACTAACCAAGAGTCCGAAAATGGAACAAGTCTTAAGCCTTTCATCACTACATGGGAAGGACTTCCAACACTGAAAGACGTTGAAAGTCTCTAGTCTGTGTGTGTGTGTGTGTGTGTGTGTGTGTGTGTGTGTGTGTGTCAGACACACACACCACACTTCACTGCTGATGAACTGTTCGGGCGACACTGACCTCATGGTCTCACGGCGATCACCTCACGTCAAGTGACCTTCTGGACAGAGAGAAAGAGATAGACGGACAGAAAGAGAGAAAAGCACAAGGATAGAGTATAAGATAAAGCTAAAGGATAGGTTCGGCCATTTCTCAAACCAGATACAGGAAGACGTCTTCTGTGGAACACAGTAGGAACGTGTCCTGCCAGCTGCTCTGCTTTATCATGGCTAAGGCCTTGACCTGATGGTTTTCCTCCTCGGCCTTTCGGACCTCCCTCTGAACCGGTCGCTCCTTGCTTCCAGCTGTTCCTAGTGGTGCATGCTGGTCCTATCTCCTAGGCCGGGTTTGCCTTGGATCGCCGAGCCAAAGATGCCGACTATGTTATAGCTGTTGCTCTGCCTCCGAGTGATCTGCTGGTTGATCACTCGCAACCGGTCCTAACTTCTATCTCTACCGGGCGAACCCTAACATCCTGACTGTCCCTGTCCCGTGACCGGCTGTTGCTGCCTTCTGCACCTTCATAGTGAAGCGTTCAGCGGTTGAGCGGTTGTGCTACGAACAGTTAGAAATGATGGGACACAACATTTTAATGAGGCCTTGAAAAAGGGCAAAACCTATCCTTCAAGTTATAAGAACTTGATGGATAAAGGTTCTCCTTTCCTATCTACTCATCTCCTCTCCTCCTCCTGTTTCCTGCTGTCTTCCTTCCACTCCTCTAATATATACAGTATATCCTTATCAATCCTTCCTTCCCCCTCTCTAGGCTCCAGTGGCCCCAGTATCTCCAGCAGATCCAGTCCAACCTCCAGTCTCCTCCAGTGACAACCAGTCCAGTCTCCAGTCGGTGACCAGCATGGACCAGCTTCTGGAGCTCCTCCACCCAGAGTACAGTCTGCTGCAGCAGTGCCTGAGGAGGAACTCACAGCTCTCCTCTTCTTCCTCCTTCTCCTCATACTCCCCCTCGCGGACCCCCCTGGACCAAACGGACGAGGACTCCCTGTGGCGCCGACCCAGGGAGCAGGCGGTCTTCAGGCCGGATGGGGCCTTTGAAGGTACGGAAAGACGATAAACTGACGTGTACTGTTGTTCATGGTCATCTCACGCAGTGGTTCTCAACGGGTGGAATAGCTACTCACAGTGACATTTCTACTTAGGTAAAATTGCTTGCTATTAAATGTATTTAAAGTATTCAAAGTGAAAGTACTTCTCATATTCAATGTCCTGATATAACAGACCCTACAAGTAAAGGATAATGTACGGCCAGCCAGTCATTATTGCCAAATGACCCCCTGATATGGTGACCAGGTCTGGTATCACTCTGAAGGGGGTTGTTTAGTGATAATGACCGTCTGGCCGCACATTATTCTGCTTATTACAAGCTACCTATTAAATAAAAGAATATATTGGGAGAGAATATTGATTTGCAATGAGTTTACAGTTAGTATGTTTAAAAATAGTCACAACAACAGAGTGAACAATTCTCCTACATATGAATAAACTATGCACTGTTATGAATATTGAATTGGACATTTCCTTATTCATCTCTTAAAGTCTTCCTTCGTAGTTCCAATGTAGCACCACCAGAAGGCGCCACTTGCTAGTGTTGGCATCAGCATGTAGGTGAAGTGATACGAGGGATGTGAAACCAGGAGGAGAAGGAATGGTTTCTCGTGGCAACTGTCATTATCAACAGATCAGCGGCCGTTACTCAGAAATAACTGACTGATTGTCATTACTGAATCGAGTATTCCATGACCTATAATAATACTTCATAAAGTATTGTTATTAAGTACTACGCTATCCTTTCTCTGCAGTTGAGTGCTTATGTGGATCCTGAGGAGCATATATAGTAAAATTAGAATATACTTCATACTGTATGATATACTGGTAGCAGCTGCGCTTCCTCACGCTCACTCACTTGCTGTCTTTACTGTCTCCTTCACGTAACGTAAAAGTAAACCTAACTCAGAGCATTGGAGTGAAGGGTTTTTCTCCACCGGACATTGCTGCGCCGTGCGTGTGTTCTCGGGCGGTTTTCCTGTGTTTTGATTATTTTAGATGTATTTATTTTTGTGTGTTTTCTAACTTGTATAAAACAAAGTTTTTAAACGCAACTGAGTTAAGGTTCTGTCGTTTACGTTTTTGTGTAAATACTTTACTTGTAAATTATAAATCCTGCACTTCTGTTACGGGGAGACTATTTTCCAACCAGACTTTAATAAGACGCAGTTTTTTATTATAGATTTATTTTGCATTTATAATTATTTATCTTTCATTCATAAGTATTTTTTTTACAACCTGTGAACATTTATGTAGTTTATACATTTTTAATTAAAAATAAGTGCAGTTGAGCGACAATACAGACAATAACATTAGTGTGAAATAAATGTTCATTTAAGTTCAGTAATATTGTCTCATTTGTTATTATTATTAAATTGTTGTATTTGATCAGATGCAAAAAATCAACAACATGATATCGTTATTATATATTAGCCATCTAGCCAGCCCGCTCTCTAAATATCGGCATCGGCATCAGCCATTGAAAAACCCATATTGGTCGACCACTCCTACATGCTATTGATATATTGACTGGTATTTATTTATTCAGTGAGACAGGACTAGGAGATTCCTTCGTTGCTAGGTGACAAAAGTCGCCCCTATTTCCTGGTGTTGTAGTGACATTTCAATGACAACACTTTGTTATCTTACTTCTGGTGTCTGCCTCCTGTTAAGAGTCAGACCTGGATTGGTACCCAGCTACTTCCTTTGCAAAACCTTTTCATTGCATGTTCGACTCATTGTGTTTCCAGGGAACAGGAAATATTCACACCTCTCTCCATGTCTCCTTCGACATTTCAAAATAAAACAAAAGAAAGGAATTCAGAGGGGTATCTAATCTCAGGGAAGTAAATCGAAATTTGTGGCTTATTTTCAGAGTTTGTGGAGTTTTGTGATAAAAAACTGATTTGGAAAGAAAAAAGTTACATATTTAGAGCACAATGAGGTTTTACATTCTCACCCGCGGATAAAATTAAATTGATAAAAGGAAGCTCTTGCACACATGCACTGGTCTTACTGAGGTGTAATTTCAATAAGTTATTTTTCTATTATTATTTATGTGTGAAAAATACTGTTATACCGGTTCTACACAAAAATAACTAACTGAACTGGTTTTATTTTTTTTTTTAACATTTTTAAAATATTATATTTATAAATAAATAGAAATTAACTGAAATTAATATTTGAATTATCCACTATCCTGGACACCTCCCCTCCAATCAGAGGAACTTATTCAAAAATCTAACAACCCACTAATTAACTTAAACCCCTCTCGCAGCCATACACACAGAGCATTTGACTAGTTATTTTTGGCAGACTACTATAAAACACAACCGTGATATATACCGAACCATGGGCCCACTGTACCGTTGCATCCCTAATATATACACACAAACACACCACTTTATCAGGAACACTATACTAATACTGGGTAGGGCCCCTTTGCTCTCACAACAGCCTCAATTCTTCTTGGCATGGATTCCACAAGATGTTGGAAACATTCCTTTGAGATTCTGACCCATGTTGACGTGATTGCATCATGCAATTCCTGCAGATTTGTCAGCTGCACATTCATGCTGCCAATCTCCCGTTCTATCACATCCCAAAGGTGTTCTATTGGATTCGGATCCAGTGGGAAGGCCACTGAAGAACATTGAACTTATTTTCATGTTCAGTTTTTATATTTTAGTTAAATTGGGCACCACCGAATTTTAGCTAAATAAAACCTGGAAAAGTTGAATTTAGTTCATGGCCGCAAGGGCGTCGATAAAGGTCTGGTTCTCAGGGAAGTGAGTCCTTTGACATTCAGAAATTCCCGCACGATACATCAGACAAATACACGATTACTTCTTAATGAAACAATGAATGTTTATTTCTAATAACAGGGTTCTGTATGGTAAAAAGGTTGAGGTAGAAAAACGAAGTTAAAGTAGGTTAAGACAAACACACATCTGGGAAATTAAATGGTGGTTGCTATGAAAAGAGGGAGAGGTTGACTGAGAGGGATTGGTCCTTTAATCAGGTTTAAAGGAAGGTAAAAGGAAGAAAAAATTTGAAGGTACGATGCGTACCTGAGGGTCTCTGCGACTGGCTGTGTCACAGTTCAGAAAACGTGGTTTTGAACAAAAACAAAATAACAGGCAGCTTGCCACAGCACCAGGTAAAAAGTGAAAGTAAGTCCTTCAGATAAACTTCATGGTCACGAGAGAGCGAGAGCCTTGGGAGCAAAGGAACTGACTAGCGGTTGCGTTCCAGGGTTTTATCATCCTTCGAACCGGAAGTGACTTCCTTCGACGGCCAATGGTCGAGGGGTTCATGAGAGGTTTCCCATCGGTCGGGGAATTCTCAAGAAGCCCTCTGTTAGTTTGCTGTAGAGGCAGGCGTATCTCTTTGTCGTGAGGTGTTCAAAACCCTATTCTAAAACTTACAACCTGTCTCTTTCAATCTCCGTATTACGTTCATGTTTGTCAAATACATCTTTTTTTACATTAAGCACAGGCTTTTATCCAAAGCGACTTACAATTATCCAAACACCGATGGACGCAGCCATCAGGTGCAATTAGGGGTTAAGTGTCTTGCTCAAGGACACTACAGCATGCTAGCAGGAGGAGCCTGGGGTCGAACCAGCAACCTTTAGATTACTAGACAACCAGCTCTACACATACGAAAAATGAATGTTTGGGATGCAGAAAGCAAAATCGTACCCGTCAATGAGTCTGTTAACTGCATGGATAAAAATCGCACACAGAATGAATGTTTTAAATAAGATAAACGGTTATATCCTGGAAGACTATGGTCTGGGGTACTACCCTGTTGACCACTGGGGGGTGGCTGAGCTCAGCAAATGGAAAGACAGCTTAAACATATAACTTTGTTATTGTACATTTCCCAAAATTGGGTGTGGTATTGTTCTTTGCACAGTCAACTAAGGAGAAATGTTAAAGTGGTTACACATTTATTAAGATACATTTTTAGTCCTATCTCCTTTTTAGGGAAAGAGAGTTCCGGTCATGTAAATCTCCTGGGCCAAATGGGCTAGTTTGCTGATCCAGCCATTTTGGCTGGAGTCCAGAGACAAAGACCATCGATGACTGTCTACTCTGTTGGCCAGTTCCAACTGTTAAATTGGTTTGATCATTCATGATCATTGTCTTACTGTGGGTGTCAGAGGGAGGGGAGCGTTCTCTCTCAAAGTCCATGTCGCTCCATTCCGAGTAAACTCTAGAGGTTGTTGTACGTGAAAATCCCAGGAGATCAGCAGTTACAGAAATTCGCAAACCAGCCTGTCTGGCACCAAGGATCATGCCATGATAGAAAACACTGAGATTACCTTTTGTGTGTGTGTGTGTGTGTGTGTGTGTGTGTGTGTGTGTCTGGTGTAGTCCTGCTGGAGGAGTTTCAGCGTACGGCGTGCCGTCCCAGGGAGGTGTGTGTGGAGGTGGTGAAGGAATACCCAGAATCCACCAGTCGCATGTACTCGCCACGCTGTGTGGCACTGCACCGCTGCGGCGGCTGCTGCACCAGCGAGAGGGACGACTGCAGCAACACATCGCATGCGCTGGTCAACAAGACGGTGAGAGAGCATGTCACCGTGGTTACGGCATAAACACCAGGGAACATTCAGCGGATCGTGGTTTCATCTTTAAAGCTGGGGCCACATTACCTGATTGTTGATTACCTCTTGTTAACTCGATCACTCAAATTGGTGGCACCACTCAAACCCAAACGCAGGACACATACAGTTTTGGGAGTATGTACAGAGGTTTGATGTGTAGAAAGACAGGGAATCAGGGACAGGCAACAGAAGGTGGATCAGGACAGGCAGGGACTCGTGACGGGGAAGGCAGGGAATCAGGAACCAGGAGCAGAGGAGCTGGCGGAGAATCAGGAACCGAGAGTTCGGGGCACACACCCAGGGAAACATGCCGGAACACCGGAGAGAGGTTTAATGTGTAGAGAGACATGGAATCAGGCCTGAGCAGGGTGGGTGAATAGGGCCCGGAGGTGGGCAAAAAAGGAGTAGGCACCCCTCAGGCGGACCGCCGCCTTCTGGAGGGAAACCAGGGGGCCGCTTGGGGGGTTGACCCGGCCTCAGGGCAGATGAGCGAGGCAGCTCTGAAGGGCGACCAGGGTGCCAGGTCTGGGAGCCGGACCGCTCGGGGGGTCGACCCGGCCTTGGGGACCGGGACGGGTTGGACCTCGGGAGAGGCGGCCAGCAGCTCGGGGACCAGGATGGGCTGGACCACGGGAGAGGCAGCCCGCGGCTCGGGGGCATGTCATTTCCATCGGTTGCATGCTAACATCTGGCAGAAGTCAGGATCCTGTCCGGAGGGGACCGCGAGTAGCCGGAGGAAATCAGGCCCCTCCCCTTCCAACACCTCCTTCGATACTCCAAAGTTTTGGCAGGAGAAAGGCAATGGGGGCAGCGGAGACACGGGGGTGCCAGGCCACGGAGACTGGGGAGTGTCGGGCCACGGGAAACATGGGCGGCCTCGGGGGTCCTTGGGACTGCGCCCTTTCCTGGGGTATTTCTCAGGTCCCGAGAGAAAAAACACAAGGCGCAACTCCCAGAAGAAGGACTGCTTGGGATCCTCAGGGGCAGGAACGGGGCAGGCGAGTCGGCTAGCCGGCTCAGGACTGGGGGCTAGGCCAAGGCTCTGCTCCAGGGTCGCAAACCCGCATCTGATTGCCGGAGTGGGGGCGAGCAGTCCGGGGTGCCTGGAGGGGGACGTCCAGGCCGGGAAGCATGCTGGTGACCAGCAGGCCTACAGCTAGCCAGCGAGGCTAGAGAATAGCCCAGGGTGAGGAACCCCATAAAAACTGGGTCCGCTGTGTTCATGTGTGGTCGGATAGTACTGTTAGGGATGTGGTCAGGATGAATCCAAACGCAGAACACACACGGTTTTGGGAGTACGTACAGAGGTTTAATGTGTAGACAGACAGGGAATCAGGAACAGGCAACAGAAGTGGATCAGGACAGGCAGGGACTCGTGACGGGGAAGGCAGGGCCTTCAGGAACCAGGAGCAGAGGAGCAGGCGGAGAATCAGGAACCAAGAGTTTGGGGGGGCACACACCCAGGGAAACATGCCGGAACATAAACACTAAACACATGCAACGATCCGACACCAACAGAGAGAATGGGACCAGGTTAAATACAAAAGGAGTGACAAGGAAGGTGAAGACAGGTGGTGAGATTACTAACTGGGGACAGGTGTGCAGTGACAGGGATGTGACGCCAGACAGACAGACAGAGGGAGCTAGAGAGGGGCATAGGGACCTTTAGACAGACAGAGGGAGCTAGAGAGGGCTAGAGGGGGCCAGAGACAGACGGGGAATCAAGGCAGGGCAGGATCCTGACACAGATTAAATTAACTAATAGGAGAATTAGTGACACAACGTTATCAATTCAAATGTCCATCTCCATAGCGTTTCTCCAGGGATATGATATCGCCTTAACAAGGTAAAATGCTATTCGGGGAATAAATAAAAATGAAATAATTGTTAACAAAGAGTAAAACAAGGTTTCTTTGATTCATTTCTTGCACTGCACTGTAACTTTTATGCATTCTATGTATTATTATTTTTTTAATTACTTTATGCATTCTATGATTTTGATGTTTTATGTAAAGCACATTGAATCGCCTTGTTGATATGATGATATGATGATATGTGCTCCTAAAATAAACTTGTCTTGCCTTACCTAATGTAAAGGGATGTATTATAATGTATGGTAATTTAATTCAATATATTTTAATTGAATGTAGTCCACTCCAATCTCTATATATAGGATGGAATATATTAATAATAATAATATATTCCATCCTAATGTAATCTAATATCTGATGTCGTTATTGTTTCTAATGTAATCGAATATAATCTATTCTAATGTATTGTAATCTAATGTGATCTATTTAAATATAATCTATTTCAATATAATGTAATCTATTCTATTCTAATCTAATCTAAACCTTTCGCCTCTCTGTGTCTTCTAGTTGTTGGAGGTGTCGGGTCCTCGGATGCACAGCTCGATCGTTATGGTGACCTTCGTCAACCACACCTCCTGCACCTGTTCCCGCCGGGCACCCCATCACTCCATCATCAGACGAGCTGCCGAGCAGACACACTACCCACAGCTGGGTAGGGTGTATGTGTGTGCTTATATATATATTTATATAAAAAGAAAAAACAATAAATAAATAAAAATATATGTATATATGTATATATATACAGTATATATATATCACTTTGGAAATGTTCTTTGGACTTGGAGTGTTCCTGCGGTCGCGGGGAACCTTTCCTCTTACTCCAGCATTATTCGGGGACCAATCCTGTACCGCACAAAATGTCAACTCATTTTTGTTGTTGTTAATTGATATGCTTCATTTGTGTTCAATATCCCCGTTGTTGACATTCCAAAGGTCATGTAAAGTACAGAGTTATTGTCAGAAACCTTTTTTTCTCAGGAACATCCAAGTGTTTCTTCACCTGCTCTTCATCCATTATTTCGTCATCATGAATGCTCACCAGAATTTTTTTTTAGCTTTCTTATCTCCATTTATGGCATACTGAACATGAAGAAACGTAGAATCAGAATCCCAAATAATAATAATAATAATAAAAATAAAATTATAGATTTTTAGATAAAAACGACAAGATAGGGTACATGAGTAAGGGTTAAAAACACAAGATACATTTTTGACATTGTGAGGCATTAAAGTTGTTTTCCTGTGATTCCCTACACCAACTGCAGTGGTCCTAGACTCTGACTCTGACCGGGACCTAGACCAGGGCCTGGACCTGCTGGCTCTGTGTGGTCCCAACCGAGTCCTGGACGAGTCCAGCTGTGAGTGTGTGTGTCGTAACGGGCTGACACCAGCAAGCTGTGAGCCTGGCTGGACACTGGACATCACCACCTGTAAGTTTATATATATATATATATATATATATATACCTGTGTGTGCGTGAGTGTGTGTGTGTGTGTGTGTGTGTGTGTGTGTGTGTGTGTGTGCATATACATATATATATATACACACACACACATACATACCGGTGTTTGTGCATATATATATATATATATATATATATATATATATATATATATATATATATATATATATATATATATATACTGTTTATATACTGTATATATCGGTGTGTTTGTGTGTGTGTGTGTGTGTGTATATATATATAAATATACGCTTGCATTTCCAACATGGAAATGCTGGGTTTCATGTGTCACTTTTCATCATCTTTTACGTCACCAATTGTGATTATGGATCTGAAGCAGTTCTGGACCAATCAGATGTCAGCTGCCATTAAACATCAATAGAATCAGGAATGACAAATTTAGATGGTACAACCTGGACTGAAAAGAGATTTGGTTGAGTTTCCGAATTCCAGCAAACTTTTAAATCAAGCTCCTGCTTCGTCCATGATGTGACGAGAGAAACTCATCGAGATTACACAATGGATGTTCTCTGAGAAGGAACAGAGGTTTGACTCAGTGTGATAAGATGTTCCTCTAGAAGTCCTGCGGTTCCGACCCCGACCTTGTACGTCAAACCACAACTCTTCACGTTTCCAGAGACTCGTGGTATGGGCTAACAGGCTCCAGCTCTGTTCCTGAGCAGCATTGTCATATTTTTCCAAAATCACGTCATATCAGCACCTAGCTAATCCAAATAAGACTGAAGCACACAACTCTCTAGCAACATGCAGAGTTTTGTGTTGACGTGCAAGGTCTGCTGTTAAACCTCTCCTGTCCCCTATGAAGGACATCTTATCTCACTGAGCCAAAACTCCACCGTAGCGCAGCAACATATGTTGTGTAATCTACGTGTCTCTCACGACACATCATGGAGAGTCGTACGAAGAAGCAGGAGATCAAGGCCTTTGTCTCAGCTGCCCTCTGTGGAGTTATGGGTTCAGAGACTGACTCTGAATGTTACTGTCATAGGTTCAAGTCCACATTTTAAATTCTCTTCTGAGGTTCCTTGAGACAGATGACTGTAAGTCAAACCCGCACTGCACCTCATGGCTCAGGGGTTGTAAGTTCAAAACCTTTTTGGGTTTTGGACCTTCGAAGGCCAACATTCCAAGGATGTCTTTAAAAGCTCCTGGAGAACAAGACCGAGTGTGAAGGGCCTGGTGCCACGACAGTTGTTGGATATATCTCCGAACACTGGGTGACTTGTTCAACTCCATCAAAAGCTGACTAGGATTTGAACCTTGAACCACCCAGAATGAAATATCTTTATCGTTCATCTCTCTGAGCCACCAGGTCTTCTCAGCTGTGGTGGTGTCTTCCAGTCATCTCCTTAAAGGAACTTCAGAAGGGAATTTAAAGTCCGCCGCATTCAGAGTGAGTCTCTGAATCCATCTCTCCACAGAGCCCTGTAGGGTCAGGTCCTCTCTGAGATGCTCTGTGAAACCTGGTTTTTCGAGTGAAAGCTCCTCTCTAAGCAGCTTGTGTCCTTCCAGGTGAGTGCCAGTGCGAGGCACCGGCGGAGGGCCCTTGGTGCCCGGCTGGTCAGCGCTGGGACGCCGAGCTGTGTGGGTGTGTCTGCGAGGCGGTGTGCCCGGCCCACCAGCCCCTCGACCCTGACACCTGCCGCTGCGAGTGCCGGCAGAGCCAGCAGAGCTGCATGAGGCAGGGTCGCAGGTTCAACCACAACACCTGCAGGTGAGCACGGAGATGTGTCACTGTTTCGCTCGGTCAAACATTGACCAGTTTTAGTCTTTGGGATCCAATCTGAGATCAATACTTTTATTGCTGGATCTGATTTAGTGTCTCTACTCTAGTTAGGGAGAAAAAAGTGAAACTAGAATCCAAACAGTTCTTACTTGGCATTCTCTGATGGCGCTAACGTCTTTGAAATGAAATAACAGTGAAGTTTCACTAGTAATCATTGTGTTGGGGACCCGCTGGGAGAGAAGGAGAAATCCCTTCCACACTGTCACTGTGGTACATTTTGGTCAGATCACTCATTTTAGCATCTGCTTCAGTGACGCAAGCAAGTAGCCTTGTTGGGAATCTGCTTCGTTTATCAGCGGTTGCCATGGTGACACTAATACCTAAATTCCAGTACTAACCACGCCCCCATGTTCTGGAAGTCAAGTGGAGGGCAAGCAGGAAGTGAAATCGTCCTCAGGTAGCCCTGTAAAGCTGTGCTTCGAAGACCTTGCGAGGTCAATGGGAAACGTTCAGTTTAGTTTCCTTCGTTCCTTCGTAGGAGGGTGAGGTTTTTCAGAATTTGACTTCAATGGAACGCAGCATAAGTTCCTGTAAATTTCAACTTCCCTTTCTTAGGAGCAATAAGTAACCATAGGATAACGGATCATGACGACCACGGATCTCACTTCCCCCTCTATAGGCCCGTGCAGCGATCTTAAAATGGGCAGGTGCTAAAAAAAAAAAAAAAGAAAAGGCACATGGACCCCCACCTACGGTTTTAGGCATTTTTCCGTTCTGGGCAAACGAGGCAAGGCAGCGAGGCGGAGCGCAGTTCATGCCCGCGATGGTGCGCATCGGGATGCCCGTGATCTGCACTCCACTGTGCGCACATCGCGGGCGCGCCACCGACACGTCCCTCATGAATAGATGTTGCCCAGACAATCCGCTACCTCGATACCCATTCAGGCTTAAAAAACAAAAATGAAACACGCCTGATTAAAAGAGCACCATGGAGTCCTTGGGGTGTGCCTGTTGCTCTATGTGCAAATCTTGTGATTATAATAAAGCAGTATATAATATAATCTTAGAGAGAAAAATTGTGATTTATTTCATTTCCTCAGTTTCTTACTTGTTTGGAAAATGAAAAACGTAAAACTTGACTCAGAGAATTGGAGCAGAGTTTTTTTTGTTTCTCCTCCAGACAGCGGTGTGCGCCGGCTCCCGTGCCCGTCTTTTTATTTTAGATCTATTTTTTTTTGTTTGTTTCCAACATGTATGAAACAAAAAATTTAAACACAACTGAGATAAGGGACTGTCCCGCTCTAAAAAAACGTCTCCCAGTCGCTTTCTCTTGCCATGCCGCTGCGCTCCTCAAATGAGCGTCGCCTGGCTCTGCCGGCCATACAGCCACGGCAATCCAGGCTATTCTCATTTGTAGTTCCACGTTGGTGGAACGAGCTGCCAAAAATGACCAGAGCAGGGACCTCCCTCTCTGTCTTTAAGAAGCACTTGAAGACCCAGCTCTTCAGTGAGTACCTCCTCTCCTAACTTACAATTACTTAGCACCACCTGCAGTATTTATTGTTACACTAATGTTGTTGTTACACTAATCTCTGTCGCAATGTAGCTTGAATGTTATTCTCCCTTGTAAGTCGCTTTGGATAAAAGCGTCTGCTAAATGACTAAATGTAAATGTAATGTAAATGCCATGGGCCTTAAATAAGTCAAAATTTGATGTTTTTGTGTAAATACTTTACTTGTAAATAATACATCCTGCACTTCTGGAACGGGGTATTTGCGACGTTAATTTACATTCTATGCGCGTGCACACCCACCGATAAAATTGTCAATTGGCGACGGCAGCGATTGGAATTTTGCACCATCGCCCAAGTCCAGTGTGTGTGTGTATTTCCACTCCAACTGGAGCTTTGAGCAGTTATGTTGGTTTGGATTTATGTTTGGCAGCATCCATCCATCTTCTTATCGTCTTATCAGACTGTTCCTGTCCAGAGAGAGAGCGACGGAGAGAGAGAGAGAGAGAGGAATGGGGGCAGCAAGGGAGAGAGAGAGGGATGGGGGGGGGGGAGGGGGAGGTATAGGGTGTTAGAGAGGGATGGGGGTGAGGGGGGGGGGGGGTGGAGGGATGGGAGGGGGGGCTCCCAAATGACATGTTAAATATAAAAAAAACTTGAAAAGATTCTCAGACTTTGGCCAAACTTTCCTGACCTTTTATGGACACGAGCTCAGCTCTGTGTGTGTGTGTGTGTGTGTGTGTGTGTGTGTGTGTGTGTGTGTGTGTGTGTGTGTGTGTGTGTGTGTGTGTTTCATGTTCCCAGGGCAGGCATGCAAGAGACCAACTCTCTGACCTGAAAAGAGGCCGGGAAAGAGCGAGCGAGGGAAAGAGAGATGTTAAAGTGTAATCCATCAGATCATTTTGTTTAAAAAAAACTCTTATTTTAAGTGGGAAAAAAAGTATTCTTCCAAAAACGACTATTTACTTACTTAGCTCTTAATGTGTTATCGATAGAAGTGTTTAATGAAACGGGGTGATCCATTTATAAAGTATATTTTAACTTGCTTACTTTAAATGACACACAACATATACAATATCTCTTCTAAAATACTATCACTTATGCAACTACTAAATGTTTATAAACCAGTATGTAAAACTAGACAATCGCTGCGGAAATTGTGAAAAGTGAGCGGGCCCTGCGTGGTCGTTTGTGTGTGTGTGTTTTATGTTGTATTACATATAAATATGAATATTCCTATCAGAGAAGATGAATATACAGAGACACCTCTCTCTCTCTCCCTGAGCTGCTACAATTCTAAATATTCCAGGTCGCGATGAAATATGGTAAAAGTAGAAAGTATAACACAAGGGTAATGAATACTTAGTGAGAGTACAACTACAGACTGATAAAACTACAAGTACACAACCACATAATTACAGTCAGGGGAGTCTTGATCAGTTGGTTTTGGGTGTAAACAACAGACAGACAGTGCAGGGAAGTGTGATGCAACTGGAATGGAAATCACAATAAAAATATCACAATAAAATATGAAATAAAGACAAAAAATGATAAAAATGTGCAACAGTGAAGAATGAGATCTTCTCACACGGGAAAGAAAGTGTTGGATATCAGGACAGGAAGAGATAAGAGCGAGGCATCTTCTGAGGATCCTTTCATACCAAACATCTGGTCACAGGAGGGGGTGCGCAAACACGCAGACACACGCACTCATACGCACGTGCACACACACACACACACACACACACACATGCACACACACACACGCACACACAGGGAATCACCTGCTGTGATTTTGTGATTCTGGTTTCCCAGAAATTCTCTGAAAATATTTCCCCACCGATGTGCCTGGAGCCTGTTGTGGTTGCTCAGGTTGCTGTCCTGGGGCCTGGTGGGGTTGCTCAGGTTGCCCGGTTGCTGTTTTGGGCCTAGTGTAGTTGCTCAGGTTGCCTGGTTGCTGTCCTGGTCCTGGTGTGGTTGCTCAGGTTATCTGGTTGCTGTCTTTGGCTTGGTGTGGTTGCTCAGGTTGACTGGTTTCTGTCTTTGGCTTGGTGTGGTTGCCTGTTTTTTGTACTTTTTTTGTGTGGTGTGTCGTTGGACGTTAACATTGAATGTCACCATATTCATATTTGGAGCTCTCTCCCTCACTCCCCCTCTCTCCAGTTGTTATCGGTTACCGTGCAGGAGGTCCAGGAAGTCCAGGAAGACCTGTTCTTCTGGGTTCTACTACAGCGAACAGGTGTGCCAGTGCATCCCCACCTACATGACACCAGACTGGAACTAGCCAATGAACACGCAGCCATCTTCTGCGGCCACCTTTCCCCTGTTTGGCTGTTCCATTGGTTCCTCCCTGGCCCGACGGCACTATGGCAGTGATGACCGGTGATTCCAGGGCCGAGTTCTGGAACCAGGGAACCAAAACAGAACCAGAGGGGAAGTCACAGGGTTGAATCCCAGGACGGCTTCTATATGGATGGACGTCTTCTGGCCACACAGTGGAACTGGCCAATGAGGGCGTAGCGCTGCCCCCGGTGGGCCAATCCACGCCCCGACCGACTGGTCTATTCCAGGGTCCTGGATTCGGCGCTGGATCCAATACGGTTTCTCGGAGGAATAAATGTGAATAAAGAGAAAGTCGCCACATTTAAGTGCTTGAGCCACAACGTCAAAATGCAGGGAGATACCTCTTCCAAAAGGGAATTTCACAACAATCTCAAAGATTTGTCTCAAACATCTTAGATCTGCTTTGATTGTGTATATATGTGGGAGCAGCAAACAAACCAAAAATACCAAAAATGAGGCTTTTTTGTCCGAACTGTGCTTTTATCTACATCTTATTCTGTTTTCCCAGGATCTTCTGGCGTTCCACAGGGCTCTATTGTCGGTCCTTGTCTTTTGTTTCCATCAACTTTACATGTTTCTTGCAAAGTTAAACTGTATGTAAATTAGAACTGTAAACATATTTATATGAATTATCTTTTTAAGGGTGAAATCATTTGTATGTGTAATGTATTTAATAATGATTACAAGTTGCTATTGTCTTTTTTGAGCACCAAAATGGATGTACAGCATTTTGGGGCTAATTCATTTTTTTTTACTCCAATCTTTTATAAAGTTTATGTTCAATTGCCTTAAAGTAACAATATTGTTTGAAGGATAGTCCCTCTACTTTTTCGGAAGAAGTAATTTAAGTAACTAAAGGTTGAATCTGTAATATTTTCCCTTTTTTGGGTTTCAGTAAAACTTCTTACTGAAACAGACAAGATATTTACTCTCCGAGTCTCTCTCCCTGTGGTGTGGAATGGTGGTTCCAAGTAATTTAAGTAATTAACAAAATAATTGAAGTACTTCAGTAATTAAATTTTGCGGTTTATTCCCATTTTGTTGTGTGTATATATAATGGGTAGAATGTGTTTTTACAGCTGAAGTTCAGCCTCGGATTCTTAATGAGTTTGGGAAATAAAATAACTTCAGTTCAGTAAATGTTGGTTAAAATATTATTTTTGTTTCCTTGGAATGTGTATTTTATACTGAATATTTAAAATGCTCCTGAAAGTATATGAAAAAAATATATGGCAAAATGAACTACCTTTGACGAAAGTACTTTTGTGGTCTTAACAAAATTTGAACAGTACGGGCTACCTTACAACACCTTACCTTACAAATTACATACAACTATACGGTAACACATTTTAATAATTATTTTACAATTTTGTTTTTTTTTATTTGAATTTTCTGATTTCTTGATTTATTTGTATTTCTTATCAAATTAAAGGTTAACATTTTCTAAAAGGGAAATGAGGGAAAGATCTACATTCACCAGCAAAATGTTCAGTAATGTAAAATGCATGTGCTGACACTGATTTCACATAAACATTACAGGTAAAAGCTCGAAAACCAAAATTGTTATTCCGGTGCCGTCCTTTAAGCTATAAATCACTTTTCCGATGATATAATCCAGATGTTTCTCAACCTTGGGGATGTGATCCCATATGGGGTCACTTGCTAGTGCATGCAGGGTCACGGGACATTTCCAAGAGTGATATATTGATATTTCATATATTGTTAATAATTATGTTCTTCAATAGGTTTGAAATACAGTATGTCATCATTTCTACAATATATAATCCATTTTGGAGTACCAACCATTTTCTCTAAGGAAGATTCTTAGATACTTAGAAGATCCTTAATGTGAATTGTAAATAAAAAGAAGGAACAATTACATCGACAGCCACATTATGGGACCCAAAAACGGGGTTGTGGGCCAAAAAAGGTTGAGGATCCTTGATTTAAACAGTCGATAATAGAAATGGAACTGGAAATATTGTCGGTCAGGATTTGATGCAGTTTGGGCATGAGAAATCGAATATTATACTTTGTTTAACATGTCAAAACTTTACCCACACATACAAACACCTGTGGGAACTTATTTTTTCTTTCCCATTTTTCTCCCCCCTCCTTCCGTTTCTTTGTCTCCATCTCTCTGTATGCACAACAGAGACCGTTCAGGACGGATCAGATCTCTTCCCTTTTTCCGTCGCCTTGGGACATTAAAAACCGCCCGGGTCTCAGTTTCCAGGTTTTGCTTCCAAACTCCATGAAACGCACAACAATGAAAGATTGTTTTGCGTAGATGTAGTTACATGGCAGCGCCCGGAGGCACGCAGCAGAGCGGGTTCTTGTATGGAAAGGTCACAGCAGGTCACACGGAAGGTCCATCCCTTCGACCTGCTCATTTACTTAAGATAAAAACACATATTTATTATAGTCTATCATTGGAATTGTCTTCCCAAGCCCCAAATGAAACAATCAGTATGACGCGATTCACTAGGTCTCAGATATTTTGCATTAAAGATAAGAGCTAATCATGGGAAATGCTCTGCTGTTGGCTTATAGACCAGCACAAATCTTTTTAAAGAAAGAGGAATTAAAACCAACTGTCCAGGAAGAAACTGCAGATGAGAGAAATGTGAGTATTTCAAAAATAATTCAGCTCTTTGTGTTCGTCCAAAGTATAGATGCATTTATTTAGTTTTATTACGTTTCCGTAATTGAATGAAACAAAAAAGCCCCAAGCCCAGCT
Organism: Zeus faber; assembly: GCF_960531495.2. Taxonomy (NCBI): domain Eukaryota; kingdom Metazoa; phylum Chordata; class Actinopteri; order Zeiformes; family Zeidae; genus Zeus; species Zeus faber. Next base: position 27,260,381 of record NC_137189.1, read on the forward strand.
GTATCCCGCAGTGCTCCAAACGCCACGGCGAAAGCCGGAGCAAACCTTTAAACGAGGCCTTGTAGATCTAATATGAGTGATATATTATTCAGCAACTAGATTGTTTATTTCTTGCCTCAAGTTTGTTCATAAACTGATTTTAGTGGACTAATAAGGTGAAATCAGTGAAAGTTTACTGACTACATTCAACCTAAGCTCACATGCGCCCCATGGCTCACAGAACTAGGGGCCTCAGGGGGGTGGCTCCTCCCACTTAAACAGTGTCTCAGGAACACAATGGATTTGGAGGCTAGATGAGAGATGTCAGAATGGCTGGAATGCATAATCTTGAATGGTATTTTCAACAGAAAAACTTAAGACATGTTTTGGGGACCTCAGAGACCTATATTAACTTGTGTAAAAAGGAGCATAATAAGTCCACTTTAAGTTAAACCCGTTCAGTGTTTTCCAGCATATTTCCTCTCAAACCCGACATCTTCATCTGGTTGATCAGACCAGTTTCTTATCCTCATTAAGGTGATAATCCAATGAGAAGATTTTGTTTAAAAAAAATAAATAAAAAATAACATTTTATATTACTTATTCAATCAGCACTTAGTAAGAAACAATCAGTAATAACTAAAAAAAACATAATTTCATGTAATTGTTTAATTTATGGATGGACAATTTAGAGACCGCACAGTCAAGCTTTAATAAAAACAGGACGCTTGGTAAATGTTGAATAAAGGTTTTTTTTTTTTTATTATATTTCAATTCCACAGTGATATAAACCCCATCTGTCACCCATATATAACAAGCCATTCAAACTAAAATATTTACATTAGATAGAAAATAAATTAAGCCCGTCGTTGTCATCGTCTCCGTCTCTTATAAAAGACGCTGAGTCTGACGCGTCTCTTGACACATTTCATCGTTTTATCAAACATCTCCTCTCTCCGTGACGCAGAACTCTACAACATTTTCATGGAAGATAAAATTTTAGGAACTGACCGACCACTCCTTTTTTTTAGTTACCCGGCTACAAAAGGTTATGGACAACTTCACAAAGAATAAGAAAATACTTTTAAACTGTTAATGGAGGAGCACGGCCTGACATTCAGCTCGTATGACCATTAATTTTTTCTCTTAACTTTAAGTTGTTGCGCCACCTGGTGGTGACTCGTGGTTGCGCAGGGATTAAAAAAAACTTTGGGGGGAAAAAAACCAAAACAAAAAGCCTTGTCATCCATCTTACACTTAAAATTTTGCCTAAGACGAGTTAGTCTAATGTGTTGAATTGTAAATAAAAACAAACAAGCATGACCTTTCTATGCCCGCTTATACATTACAAAATGGTTTTTAAATCTTAAATATTTCAAGTATGGAACAGAAAAAAAAAAAGTAGAAAAGAAAGATCTTAAAAACCAAAAGATGATATAGTGCAAAAAGAAAAACCTTTTGAAATTATCTTTATTTCTTATGGCTAAATGGAAAAAAAAAAAAAAAAAAAAAATAGAAACAAAAAAAACGTTCCTGCCGCTCTGTCAAATTCATGTTTCGCAGCTTTGTAAGTCACTCCATGTCTGTCCTCGTCCAGGCACTTTCCACACATCACACGTCCCAAATTCTTCAGACTCTGAGCGACACGAAACGTAGGAGCCACGTCCCTCGTTGACGCTCCCACCTTCCCAGTGGTCCACTCGCACTGCATCGTGGGTAAAAGCCTCCCTCAGCAGTTGTCTGAGAGGACGAAGCAAAATACAGGTTTTGTTTTTAATGCCAATTGTTTATTTTTTCACATTGGAAATTGAAGATTCAACAATCATATGTTTCTGTCCAAATTTAAGGACAAACTTAAGCCAATGTCAAAAAAAATGTTGCAAAAAATAAAACGTTAACTAGGTTGTCCTAGTTAGGTTGTACTTAGTTAACCCAAGTTGTCCATTTTCTGAATCCATACAGGGCTGCAAAGTTGAGGTTTTTTTATATGAGAAGAAAACAATTTCATTCAAAATCAATGGATACATTTGATACAATGAATGGCCTTAATTTGTTGCTCAATTCATGTGGACTCTGTGATTTACCTTTTCCTTAACGTTTAACTATCCAGCACCAATTAGACGGTTCCCTGACTCCGACCTTTCAATCAAAATTTAAGGGGAATTTTAAGCCAATGTGAGAAACGCATAGAATGCTAAAAATGGGGAATATCATCGATTAACTGTCTAATGTGAATCTTTCTGTTTGGATGCCAATAAATGGCATCATAAGGTGGATGTACTATATATGAATACACGCCTCTGTGGAAAAATTCATTCTGATTGGTCAATAGTGGCAATCAGTGGTCAGTTATTTCTAAATAATAACCACTGAATTGGTATTAATGACCGTTGTCACGGGCAACCACCTGGTCACCAACACTAGTATGGAATCAAATAATGGTCATTAATATTTTGAGCTTGTTAAATGGTTTGTGAGTGTGTAATAAAGTTTTGCAGCTGTCTTTTGTGCATATGTGAAAATGTTTCGTGCACACATAATTTTCACATGTAAAACTGTTTCTAGCTTTGGAAATGTTTTCTGCATGTGCGAAAAAAAATTGTGCACACAATTTTCACATATGAGGGCTCAGACAGTAATGGTTGCCCTTGTCCACCAGATTGAGTCAACTGACAACCATTTCGTGGCCTCTGGTTGTATGGCAACCACTTTAAGTTTCAGTCGGAACCAGAACGCTGCACATGCAAGTGCGCACCGGCACCAGTGGACGGCACTAGAGCGAGGTTATTACAGTCAGGGATGCAAACAACGTTGTGACATCAATGTCGCTTTCCCCCCCACATCAATTTGAGTGACTTGTGTGAATTGGGTAATTTTTGACCGGACACATGCATTCTAAGGGGGTCAAGTTGTCCATGCAATCTATGGTTAAAGTAAACTTTTAACTAAAGCAAAATGACCCATTTACTACATGACCCCTATTCTCTTCAGCACAAACTGTGAAACATCCAGAGCGGATGAGGTGCGACCACTCACCCTCGTCTGAGTCAAAGCCGAACATGTTGGAGCATTTCTCCTGCAGCAGATGGAGCTCCAGCTCTTGGGCACTGCCAAAGGACACGAAGCAGTTGATGCAGCGTTGCCGGGCAGGAGGCGTGGCCACAACTGGGCGTTTTGGGGCGGCGAGGGAGGTGGTGGTGGCGGAGAACATGGACATCTCCTTTCGCCTCTTGGGCATGTTGGTGAACCGCTCGTCCAGGTAAGACGTGGGTGGGGGGCGGATGAACGGCGTCTTCTTGTAGGCAGACAGGCCATCTTCCACCTTCTTCTCCAGCCCCTTGGGGAGTTTCAGGGGGTCCACGACTTGTCCGTTAATTATAGGGCTGTATGTCGGATGACGGACCGACCCATCTGTCTTTTGTTTAACCTCGGGAACCTCCACAGTTTCACTTTTTTCTGACTCTCTGACTGCGGCCATTTGGATGGTTTCTAACTCAGGGCCTGAAGTGGTGTCCTTGGCTTTAAGGTCAGGGACTGATGTGGTGGTGTCCTTGGCTTTAAGGTCAGGGACTGATGTGGTGGTGTCCTTGGCTTTAAGGTCAGGGACTAATGTGGTGGTGTCCTTGGCTTTAAGGTCAGGGACTAATGTGGTGGTGTCCTTGGCTTTAGGGTCAGGGACTAATGTGGTGGTGTCCTTGGCTTTAGGGTCAGGGACTAATGTGGTGGTGTCCTTGGCTTTAGGGTCAGGGACTGATGTGGTGGTGTCCTTGGCTTTAAGGTCAGGGACTGATGTGGTGGTGTCCTTGGCTTTAAGGTCAGGGACTTTGGCCTTCTTTGTGACCTTGGTACCTTGTTTGGTCTTGTTGGGGGGTTTGGACTTTCTGGAGGCTGATGGGGTTCCTGAGTCTTGGCTAGGGTGTAGTTTCTTGACACCTTTTGGCCCCGCTTCCATGCAATTTACCATTTGCTTCTTCTCTCCCTTGGAAGAATCTGACAGAGCTGTCGAGGCGTTTTTGTGCATGACAGGAAATTTCTCAGCTTTTCTGTCAACTGCTGAGGAAGTTGTCTGGTTTGAACTGTCACCTGCACCAGGTGGCACTGATGTTTCGTTGGCCGAATCCTTTTGTATGACATTTTGTTTCTTCTGCTGCTGCTGCTGGTTGACGGAGTTTGTCGGATCAGTGAATTCCTCTCTACAATCAGTTGCAACATCAACAACTTTGCCAAGCGGTTTTTCACCCTCTTCGTCATTGTTTTCCAACCTGTTTCCCTCTTTTTGTGTGTATATAGAGGGAGCAGCAGAGGGTGAAGGGGAGGATGTGCCGCTCAGATCCTTGGACTGAGAGGTACTCTGTTCAGAGAAAGCGTCGGGGGTCCGAACAGAAGCCACCTTCTCATCAGCAACAGTTTTTCTGCGCTTTGTCGATCCTAAAGGACGACCTCTCTTTCTCCGACCTTCGACTTCAATCGGCAGTTTTTTCTTAAACCTTTGCTTCATATTACCATTGGCTGTCACCAGCAAAGACGTTGAGGCTTTGTGTGTTTTGTGAACAGAAAGATTTTTCAAACCGGCATCCCTTTTCGGAAGCTTTTGTCTCTCTTCACAAACTGAGGAGTCTTCGTAAGTAAGATTACTTGTGGCATTCGAGCTCTTTGACCTTCTGGACTCCTCAATTTGTGACTGCTCCATTTCTGCTGTGGCCTCCACAACGGACTCCTCATTGGCCTTAAGAAGAAGCGCTTCGACACACTGCGGGACCATTCGCATCTCCCCGACCTGTTCATGTTGGACTTTACTCTGAGGTTTGAGGAGCACTTTCTTAGCCGGCTTGGTGTCTTTGGAGGTGTAGTGCTCCCGTTCGTGGAGGTTGAGTGCCCAGAGGCAGATGAAGATCCGGGAACATCCCGGGAGGCAGCAGACTGCCTGCAAAGGGTCATGCCTCCTAGTATGGCGTCGCATCTCGATCCCCGTCTTGAACCTAGCGTCGCAGCCCTGGTGCAGGCAGGGGTGCCTGGGTGTGAGCCGGTGTCGCTCCATATGATGCACATAGTGCTGGAAGCTCCACAGCACCCTCATGCACACACCACAATGGCCCTTCGACAGGCGGAATGTCAGCTCCAGAGCTCTGCTGTCGTCGTGGTGATTGTCCAGGGCGTGGTAGAGGAGAGCCACGCGGTTTCTGGATGGGACTGTGTGCCACGAACACCCATCCACGGGACACAAAACCTTCTCAGACGTCTCTGTGGAGTTTCCCATCGACGCATATTCCTCCTGTTCTGTGGTTGCTGTTTTGTCGGCCTTTGAGGGACTGGGCGACATCTTTTTGAATTCCTGAACTGGCTTTGTCATCAATACCTCCTCCATCGCTTGACTGTCTGGTTGTAAATGCTCATCAGAAATGTTCCTTTCTGGACAGGAAGTGCCCTCCAATGCAAGCTCAAGAGTCTGCAGTCCTTCACGAGCCGATGCTTCCTGCTTGGCTTCCATCAGCTTACCTTGGCTTCGGCTGATGTGTCTGTTCACCTTCTGTTTGTGTGTTTGACTTGTGAGGTCTGTTGACTCCTTGCTGCTGGATCGTAAACTCCTGGAGTCCGATGAAGTACAGTCTGGAGTGTTGGGAGGTTTGGGGCTGGTGGTGGATTTCCTTAGCCTTCCTCTGCGACGCACAGCAGGACTTGCGGCCTCATGCGCGGCTGGCCGGTTGTGCGGGCCAACCTCAGTGTGATTTTTTCTGACTCTGCAGTCAGCCGACTCCTTGCATTTCTTTAGATTTTCTAGATGAGATGAGAGGTGCATCATGGCCAGGAGGTCATCTTTGAACAACATGCCACAGAACATGCACTTATCTCTTCGGTAGTGGAACATGGCGTGCATGACCACACGTTGACCCTTGAATACCTTGTTGCAGAGGGTGCAGCAATACTCCAGCAGAGACTCCTGAGATTCCTGTAGGCCAATGGCCAAGTCCTCGTTCCCGGACAGTTCCGCATCCACGTCCTGTTTGATCTCCTTCGCCGGCTTCCCTTCCAGCTCAGCAGTGGAGGCAGACCCAGAGGTAGTCAGGGTTTTATAAGGAGTACTTGGTGAAGCCTCAAGAGCTGGGCTCGGCTGATCTTTAACTGGATCCCTGGTAGATGTTTCTGGAATAAAAGCTGTTGGCGTCAGTTCAGCAACCATCTCCGTCATTAACGTCAGACCATCTTCTTTGCGACGCAGCTTCTCTGGGGAATAACCAACTTCCTCTTCTGTGGTCCCTTCTGTGGCAACTCTGTCCTCAACAGATATAAGGTTATTTCTACCAGTAGTGGCTTCTGCATCTGCCGGGTCTCTACCATCTTTGTCCATGTGATGTGTGTGTACGTCTGAATCTTCGGCCAATACCTCTGAGCCTACCGAGGACAAAGCACGGTGAATCTGCGTCTTATCACAGTCTTTAACAGCGCTGGAAGCTCCAAATTCTACAGGCTCTGTTGCATTGACATTGGCAGCAATTTCCTTCAGAGTCTCAGTTGTGCTGTTTGTCACGGGTTCAGAGCCTGTTTCAGACGGTTTAGAGTCCTCAGCCTTATCAATATAACTGTTTGTAGTTGCGCCCTCAGAAGACCCTGCAGCTTCTACGATCTTGTCTCCGGTTTGGTTTTGCTGAAGTGCTACTAAAACGCAGGGTTGGGGTACATTCGATACGACCACGGCTTTCATTTCTATGTGGGGCTTGTTGCCGGGAGGCGAGGACACCGTTTTTGGTGGGCTGCCCTGCGCAGAGGAACGAGTGATGGTGGAGACTGAGGCCTGAACGGTCGGGGTAAGGCCCTTCCCTTTCGGGCGGCGGGCATAACAGTGCAGCTGCTGCATGAAGGCGCTCGCGTCACGTGCTCGAAGGACGACCTGTTTGCGATGTGGAGTTTTTGCTGCCTGTGATGGGGCGGAAACCTTGATGGTGGGTTTGTACAGCAACATCTGGGGGAGGCCTTTCTGCTGACCACAGCAGTCATCCATAAAATCTCCCGTCAGTTCATTGTCCGGCAGTGACAACTCCAGCATGTGTGTCAGAGAGGCAACCTGGAGGCCGTCCGCAGGTGTCCCCCCATGGTTCCTCGGCTTGTTCTCCTTAGTAGTTCCATCGGAGTTGACTGAGGGTTTTCCGTTGCTCTTGGCAGTGGCACTGGGCCTCTTATCCAGTTCAGCTTGGCTCTGATTCCGGTGCGGAGGTTTCATACGGTGCTTTATCGCCTTCCTGTGTGAGTTGTCGTTCTTCTCCAGAACTCCCGAATCCTCCAGGAGCCACCGGGGTCTCTTGATCCTCCGCTTGGGAAGGTTCTTCTCTGAGAGCCGCGTGGTTCTCCTTTGTTCCCCATGACTAAACTGCTGAGGGAAGCCAGCCTTTGTTTTCTCCGGTTGCCAAAATGAGCGCCTGAAAGACTTGGAAGTCGGTTCCCTTGCAGCTTGAGTCCCTAGGTCGCCCTTCTTCTTCGCCACATTCTCGGCCTTGCTGTGGCAGAGCTTACTCCTTTTGGACGCCATGTCCGATCTGTCCAATTTGTGGTGGCGTTTCTTTGTCTCCGCCTGCTGCGATGGCCCCGTAACTTTCTGAGAGTCGCTCGGGCGGCCGCTGGAGCGAAGTGCCGGCTCTTTGGCTCGGTAAGTGGAGAGCCAGGTCTCCTCCATGAAGTCCTCAAGGGCGGCGCTTAGGACCTTCTCGCTCATAAGCTTGAGACAGTTAGTCCGCAGGGCAACCAGGTTCCAGAACTCTGGGTCAAAATAAAGGCCCTTCTTCAGAACCTGAAGACAGAAGAGAAATAGGACTAGGTAAATCATACATTCAATTTCTCAATTGATATAGCAAATTATAATATAGAAATTTTGTTTGACAGTTACGTTAATTTGAGATACTAATGTATGCTTGTTCAAAAAGTAAGACTTCAAGATGTTTTAATAGCAGTTTAACAAAATGTCAATGAGTCAGTCCTGTGTTTCACAATGGATGAAACTGCTGGTTAAAGGCTGAAAATAAGGGAAAGACTTTCTTTGTGACTCATTCGTAGAGCCGCCCGCTGTTGACTCAGTGTTTATTAAAAGTTAATTAAAATTACACCTGTCCAAATTGCACGAAATTCACATTCGCACCATTCCCCAACAATACACCCGACGATTGTGAAGTAGATTGGATGAACGGTTGTTGAGATAATCGAAGGACGGACAGAGATTCCTTCCCTTTATAGTTAGATAATTGTACTTGTCGTACCTGTAGGATGTCGAAGTGCACATGGTTTCCGACAGCGCTGCTGTCAGCGTGGTACTCCTGGTCTGGCAGCGTGTACAGCAGGAACACCGCCTTGTAGGCCTCCACCGTGCGCTCCTGAAAGAAGACCAGGAGCGCGCACGCCCGGCACACCTCCAGGTCATCAGGTAACAGCCCGGCCACTGTTTTGTATATGAGGGCCTTTGTGGCTCCATCCCCGGGTGGAGCCGACTGGAGGGCGTCGGCGCAGAGCTCCACACAGAACTGCAGACCTCCATTGCCCAGCTGGAGAGGAAACAAGATGGAGGACTATCTAGAACATGACCCCTGGGAGAGTGTTGTCTAAGTAAGGGATAACGTACAGCCAGCCTGTATAATTATAAAGCTACATAATGTCCCCCAGGAAAGTTTCCCAAAATCCAACAATGATAAAAGGAGGAAAGATGGAATTGAGTAGGTTCCACCCCCACCTCTTCCAGAATGACTCTGATGAAGGGAAAGATGGAGCAGACATTGGAGGCGGAGCGCAGCAGCTGGCGACTCTCCTCCATCAACACCGCTTTGGACGTATTCATCCTGCCGTGGAGTTTACTCCAGATGAAGATCAGATCCCTAAAGAGATGTTTAACATGTGGTTTATTGTAAATCATCTACTTGTATTCCTTAGAAATGTGGAATGATTGGCTAATTCCATACGTTATAGATTTCCAACAAGTGGAGATTTAACTGACATTCATCTTAAAAAAATAAAAATAAAAAAAATCTGCATTTTCCAGGGATTTATTAAAAACGGAAGCCTCCCCCACCCACCCACCCACACCCCCACACACCCACACACCCCTTAACGACAGAGTTCCGTTCCTACAACCAGGTTGTTAAGTAAATTGGTCAATAAGTGAGGAGCCGTGTTATTTCAGGTAAGGGGGCGTGGCTATTGCAAAAGCTAGTGTAGTGAATACTGACAGACTGCGGGAACTATACTGACAACGGTGATGCGCAATTAGATGCTTGACGCTGAGATACCGTGCAAGCAGCGCGCACACCGTGGTATTGTACGCATTGTACCGACAATCAGTCACAAACCAGTCGACTGAGATTCAAGTTGAGCAGTGGTTTTAGTTTTTTCCCCCCAGTCAGTATGCATTACAATAATAGGATAAAACAGAAGCTTCCAAAATGCACAGGGATAATATTTCAATGGGGCATCATAAATAAGGGGAATCATAAAATTAATTAATTCATCATAAAAATAACCTACATCTAAAATAAAACACTGTTTTGGCGTGCCAATCCTGGGCACCCCATCACTGGCGCGCACATCGTCGATACTGTCGGAGAGGGAGACAGGTGCGCAAAATGTGCTCCAATCGCTCCCTCTCTGTGCCCCCCCCCTTGGGAAGCTGCCGAGGCGGCAGCCTATCTCGCCTATAGGAGGGGCCAAGCCGAGCCGCATCCCTCCACCGAATATTCACATTAAACAGCCAACTCCAAAATTCCACTGACAAAATTCTGAGTCGGGTACAGTCCTTATTAAAACCACCACTAATATTGTGCAGCTCCCCCTCATGCAGCCAAATCAGCTCTGAACCGTCGAGGCATGGACTCCACAAGACCTCTGAAGGTGTGCTGTGGTATCTGGCACCAAGACGTTAGCAGCAGATCCTTTAAGTCCTGTAAGTTGTGAGGTGGGACCCCCATGGATTGGGCTTGTGGTTCCAGTACATCCCACAGATGCTTGATCAGACCCTAACCCCGGCCATCCACATGATGTAGAAGAAAACGTGGTTAATCAGACCAGGCCACCTTCTTCCATTGCTCCATGGTCCGGTTCTGACGCTCAGGTGCCCATTGTATGCACTTTCGGTGGCGGACAGGGTCAGAATGGGCGCTCTGACCAGTCTATGCAAGTCTATGCAGCAAGCTGTGATGCACTGTTTTTTCTGACACCTTTCTATCATCGCAGCATTAACTTTTTCAGGAATTTGTGCTACAGTAGCTCTTCTGTGGGATCGGACGAGACACTCTAGACTTCGCTCCCCACGTGCATCAATGATCCTTGGGTGCCCATGACTCTGTTGCCGGTTCACCAGTTCTCCTTCCTTGGACCACGTTTTGTAGGTACTAACCACTGCATACTGGGAACACCACACAAGACCTGCTGTTGTGGAGATGCTCTGTCCCAGTGGTCTAGCCATCACAATTTGGTCCTTGTCCAAGTGGCTCAGATCCTCACACTTGCCTTTTTTCTTGCTTCTAACACATCAACTTCAAGAACTGACTGTTCACTTGCTGCCTCATATATCCCACCCTGTCAGTGGTTTTGATGTTGTGGCTGACAAATATCTATATTTCTATCCATCTATCTGTCTGCCTTACTGAGATAACCTTTCCGGCACCGAATGTGAGTTTCACTATTCACACATTCAGGAACATTTCTGTCTTGCACCTTAGATGGCGCATGGGACAGTCCAGCACAAGTCACCCAGTGCGGTCCCGGTCCACACCCCCCATGCCGGAAAGCAAGAGATGGAGCAGCAGCACACGGAGTGACACAAGGACAAAGCTCACTCACTTGGACAAAGCTCACTCACTCATATACACAAATAGGATGTATGTGGATGTAGCATGCAAATAAAAATAAATATGCCTATGAAATAAATAAACAAGGAAATAAATATATAAATAAATGTAAATATACTCCCGACGGTCCGAGCTGAGGCGGTGGTGGTGCGCCCAAGCCCTCACATGCGTCAGCTGAGGCGGGGGAGGTCTTTAATCGCGATTCATGGGATCTTCAATCACTTTGATTGTGCCTCGGGGGTTTTAGTGAGACCTCCAGTGCTCCGGTGCAGTGCACCTTGAGGGATGCGGTGCGGTGGACCCTTCCAAGGAGTCAACGGTAGCTCGCCCAACTCCCCACTCAATTTCAGCAAAGTCGGTTCAGAGTCGGGCGAACCGCCGTCCAATCCGCAGAAGGCCCCGCACCCCCCAGCGCACACTGCATTTGTTTACCAGCAGATCTTGACCACCCCAATATGGCAGCCATGTCAGACAACATAACCCACAAAAATACAGGGAGACCCTGATAACCAGATACCGTGAAACTGCTTGCGATTTCCACGTTTAAAATCTAACGCTCACCAGTAGACACTAATCTTTTGGTTGGCCGGACTGACAAAATGGTTGCCAAAATGTAATTATTTTATAATTGATTGGGATATCAATTATATATATAAAGTTATAAACAGACGGCGAGGTATACCGTGCTAGTTGACCATGAGGCAACTGGACCGCACAAGATGGTCGACAAATCCCAAGTCTGGTTGCATGGGGCAACTGGGCAACAATTATTTAACTCTGAATACTCAAAAATGTGATTTATTTAGACAAATTATGTGTGCCTACCAGAGGCAGTAGAGATCTCCCCTGCAGAGCTGCTGTGTGAGGAAGGCTCGGCTCAGGTCAAGCAGCAGCTCGTCCTCTTCCTCTTCTTCCAGGCTGAAGATGATCTGCACAGCCGCGTCACCGCTCAGCTCCGCCACCTGGAGGTCGTCCCAAGAACAGAATGTACTTAGAGTATGAAACGATCATCAATTTACCCATGCACACCCACATTCACCAAGTCATCCCACATTTATACATTCATCCCCATGTTCACCCAGTCACTCCCACATTCAAATATTCCCACACACGTCACACACATCCTAAATTAACCGTCTTTTACACACACACACACACACACACACACACACTCTAACATTAATACATTTACCACCACATTCATCCAATCCCACCCTCATTCACCCGCACATTTAGCAAGTCACACCCACATTTACTTGTCCTCACCTCCTGCAGCAGCAGGGGGCGCTGTGTGCTCTTATGCAGCCAGGTAAGGTAGAGCTGCAGGAACACCAGGTTAAGGCCGACGGTCGGATGGCGAGCGCAGCACCGAGCCAACGCCGCTGCTGCCTGCGCCTCACCGCGCACGAACAAGAAGCGCACGCGCAGCTCCAGGAAGACCGGCAGCTCCGAGCTGAGGTAGCTGTCCGCTGGGGTGGGGGGGTTACAGGTAAAGAGTCAGAGCCACAAGATCCAGCGGTCAGAAAGGGACATTGGAGGGAAGGTCCCGTATGTTTTTACCCGGAGCCTTATTTTTCCATGATTTCAACCCAAGTATCAGAAAGTAGACATTTTATGCTCCTTTTTACACAAGTTAATATAGATCTCTGATGTCCCCAAAACCTGTTTTTGAAGTTTGTTGCTGAAAATACCAGTCAATATGCATAAGAGCCATTCTAATATACCTAAGATTCATTGTGTTCCTGACGCTCTGTTTAAATGGGAGAAGTCACCCTCTTGATGCCACGAGTTCTGTGAGCCAATGGTGTTTGAGCATGGCTTCCAGGTTTTGTTCTATTTACTCCGCAACTTTCACTGATTTCACCTTATCAGTCGACCCAAATCTGTTTCTGAACAATGTGAGGCAAGAAATAGGAAAACCAGTTGCTGAATCTTCACTCATTCGATTTACAAGTTCCGCTGTTCCGACTTCCGTTGCCGTGCTCCAGGCGTGTGGAAGACACCGACACCGCGACACACCAGGACCGACGAAGGGATTTTTTATTTCATGTAAACGTCAGAAAATAAAAATAAATACATCTTCAATAAAAACACTTTTACTGGTTTTCTTTGGAGAAACGCACAGTGGATACGATGACACTGTAGACCATAAAGAAATCCGTGACAAGCTGACGTCAGCTTGTGCCAAGAGTAGAAAAAAAAAAAACCCTCTGGAAACAGAGTGTTCAGAGCGAGGGAGTGTTTTGTCACAGCCATCACTGCCATTGACAGAAAATAAGGAAAAGCCTAATACGTCCCCTTTTAACTGATCCAGTAATGAGAGAATTTTCAATATGTCAATATCACAGATTGTTTAAAATATTTTTGGAACATTTGTAAGACCATTTAACAAGTTGTCAGGAGGCTCCGCCCCCTACCCTGCTGTTGATATACATTAGGGCTGCACGATTTTGGAAAAATATCTTTCTGCGATGTATATTGCAGTATGAAAAACATACGGAATTTTTTGCCAGACGACTTGAATAGCTCTATTTGGAAAGTGTTAATCATCCTAGAATGATTGGGTGGGTGATTTTGCAGGGTAGTGCATATGCATAGAAAATAAAAATCTTTATTCTTGGCACATTTAGGCTATAAATCAGTAAAATGTCAACTGTGACAGGAAGGTTTCTTTTTCCCTCTCATTTATAAGAATAAATATCACTCTCTCATAAGGAATGATCAATAAAAACAATTAAAAACCAAAACTATTGAAATAAATAATATTATAAAAAAATATAAGTAAAAATGTTTACAAATTTAGTGAAGCTAAGCCGTAGCTTTGAATGTTTGCTACGGTCAGCTATGGTCCAGGATGTAAACAGAAGTTTGTGCTCACCCCAATAGGGTTTCTTTTGCTGTCATAAAATCTGCGGGGGGCTGACGGCAGCCGGCGATGGACAGAGGCTTCATCTGTCTGGTAGTGGAGCACGGCCTGGCCTGCCACTCCGTCTTGGTCGGGGGTCTGGGTCGAGTCTACTTTTACGCACAGGTTTTCACGGCGGGCTACCCACAACGGGACTGGGCGGGACCTGTCGTGGTTAGGCGGTAGGGGGCGTATGGCATCGGTCCATACGGCAAATCAACCTCCTAGAGACTATTACTGGCCCTGAAGCACTTTGAACCACTGCTTCGGGGCAAGGATGTGCAGATCAGGTCAGATAACCGGGCTACGGTGGCCTACATTAAGGTCACCAGGCCACCTGAACGTGAGGGTGACTTCATGTAGCGGAGAGGACCCCGGGAAACAGATGGGTGCCTCCACCCGGATATAGTGCAAAAGTTGTGGGGACTATTCGGGACGGCACAGGTGGACCCGTTTGCGTCGAGGGAGAGGGCTCAGTGTCCTCTGTGGTGGTTGCAGTGTTCCCTGGGGGTGTTCCCCGCGTTTGCGCACCACCCATGGCTGAAGGGTCTTCCTCATGTGTTACCACAGTCAAGTTTGTTGCCCAGACTGATAGAACAGGTGTGTTTGGAGGGGCTGTCGGTGATACCGGTAGCCCCCAATGGCCCCGGGTCACCGGAGCTCTAGACACTGATAGTGACGGGGCCGTTGCAGATCCCATACGCTGCGACATGCTGTCGCATTCCAGGGGCTCAGTATCCTTGTTAACAGTCCTCTGCCATCTGGTTCCTGAATGGTGCAGGCCTGAACAGCGTGGACTATCACAGGCTGTGATCTCCTCAATTGTGGGCACTCGTGCACTGTCCACTTCTCGTCTCTACGCCTACGAGTGGAACATCTTCCAATGGTGGTGCGCCCACAGTGATGTCAACCCCTTGTGCTGCAGTGTCGTTCCTGTTTTGGAATTCCTGCCGTCTCACATGGATGAGCAACGTGCAGCGTCCAGCATTAGAGATGATGTGGCAGCGATTTTGGCCTGTCACGAGGGTTCCGCTAATGGTGTGGTGTTCAGTCACTTGCTCGTGAAGGGGTTTTTTTTTTTTTTTTTATAAATGGGGCTGTGACGTGCGCGTCCTGTGACGTGTGCGGTCGCTCCTCAGTGAGATTTGAAGCTGGTTTTGGATGCGCTTTGCAGCGCACCTTTTCAGCCCAGATAATAATAATAAAGATCCTGCAAATCATGGCGACAACTGGAAATATTTAAGTACCTTCATGAACATAAAGAACTAAAAGCTTAAAGTTAAAATAAAAACCTTAAATAAAATTTGGCTTTTGCCCAGGTTCCAGTAGTATTATATAGTATATATTATAAAACAAACTTTCAATTCAACACACTGAACACCAAATAAATGATCAAGCAATGACCTAGGCTCTGTTCATCTGGAGATGATAAAAAGCTGGGGAAAAATTTTCTCCAATAGAAAAAAAAAAAATCATAATTTTCTAAAAGCCCTGGAGGAACAGATTTACCCCCTGAGGTGAATAATCGCGCCCACAGGTAAAAAAAGTGATTTTGACTCATAAATCTGTCTCTTCTGCCGTGTGATTGTCATATACGCGCGGAAAAAAAAATGCTTCTTATGCTTATGCTTCTTAAAAATGCTTATTATTCAATTAGGTTAGATTTGGCATTAAGTTAGACCTTGCATTTGTTTTCACTATCTGTCTTTCCAAACCAACACCTATTTATCATGTCAATGGATTCTCGGCTCCCGAATCCACATCCTTCTATTCAGACCTGAAGCTGCTTTGCATAATGACGCGTGCCCCTCTGTGACACAGTCGTGGCCCCACGCCAGTGTGGCGTGTGGACGGATTCGATAAATCATCATGTCCTGATACCGAGGAAGACAGCATTTTGAATGGAGAATTGACCCAGCCCAGGACCAAATACCTGACGATGAGTAAGTAGCTCATCACGCTAACGTTGACATGATTTCTGCCTCTTATACACCAGTTCACTAACGCTTACATTAGCTAGCCACCGTACTAGGTGGATGAGTAGTTAGCTACAAAACCGTTCAAGGAATCCTGTTTACCGCAATGATAACAGTGTCAAGTTGGCCAACGTTACTGGCGGTAGCTACAGGGTTAAGAGATGGGATTTTTCTTTTGCAAAGCCAGCTTAGCATTGTACAGTACGTCCAAGCGATAGTTCAAAACAGTAGCACGCAGCCTTTATGCAGCTCAGCTCTCTTCTTAGCCCTAGCCTTCGTCTCACAACCTTTTTGTTTAAATTATGGTTACAGTGACAAACACACCCCCGCTCCAAGTTGCCACACAACAGCCATGCAGTCTTCCGAGATGAAGAATTCCAATGAATTTACATTGTGTGTGTGTGTGTGTGTGTGTGTGTGTGTGTGTTTGCATGCAGTCCATAGGCTGTATGTAATATGTGGCATTCCCCTGCCTGGTGTGATGTACAGTATGTAGATATATGTCCGATGTAAATATCACATTTCCTTACACTTTTTTTTTTTTTACAGTATGAGAGCATCTCTACAATCTGCCACAGAAAATAATCTTGCACCTACACCAGCTAGCAGACCACACACACACACACACACACACACACACACACACACACACACACACACACACACACACACACACACACACACACACACACACACACACACACACACACACACACACACACACACACACACACACACACACTAAATCTTTCAAAACTAAAACATTTCTTGCATTGCCCCACTTCCACTAGCCTGCAGCCTCATTCCTTTGTCTGAGAGTCTGACAGAGAGAGGGCCCCGCCTGCTGCAGATCCACACCTCTAACGGCCCCCACCAAGGGTCATGAATTTTCAGGTAATTAGCTAATGGCTCATTTCACACCTTGGGTTAACTGAAATAAAGTTGTGATAAAACTTTGTTACCTATTTAGACGCCAGATTTCATTAACTATTTTGACTTCACTATATACCCAAGACCTTGATGAACAACTGTTGTATTGACAAAACAGTTTGTCAATATATTCTAGTTTGTGCTATGACAACATTTCTGGCGGCAACACAAAAACATACTCTTTATATCTTGTGTTTTAGATCCATCTAAAAGCTGCATAATGATACTTACCAAACTATTGATGGCCTATCAATGAAGCAGTGACTTCCTTAATATGGATATATCAACCACTTTGGAGTAGGAGTGTGTTAAGTTCATTGTATTTAGATCAATATCAGACCACACCAAAATCACAACGTTTCTCTGAATTCAGCTTGGACTTCAGAGGCTTAAAAGACAGTTGTGCCGCTGCAGATTTCAGCCTCATCAGCAAAGTACTTTTCAGATTGGACAAACGCTGTTAAAACAATTAACTAATGTGACTGGGGGCGGTGTCGATAAAGGTTCTCCGGACTCCACTGACCTTCGTCCTGAGGAAGGTCAGCCTGGGCCAGGATGCCCTGCAGGATCGTGCTGGCCCACGGGCCGCCATCTTGGACCAGGTTCTTCAGCTGCAGTAGGTGAACGTTCTGGTGTCGGGCCAGCGCCAAGTGGCATTCCTGAGAGGCAGCGGTAGAACACTGGTAAAACCTGAATTGTGTGCTATGTCGATAAGTCGAGCTCAGAGTGATTTTGTCCAGTCACAGTTATTTAACATCAGAATGTTCATTAAGCCGAGTACATTTACATATTGACCCGAATGTAGGTCTACCCTGATTATAAGACGATCTTCCACCTTGTAAACCCATTTTTGGAAAAATACTTTTTGAAGACCAAATCTTTTTATAAAGAAAATAATTTTATTTGAAAATAATGATAACGCAGCATGCAGTTGTACGGAGAATACGCAGCAGGCTATTTGCGAACGTAATGCAGAACCAAATTTCAAAAGCGCGAGTTGGGACTCTGAAACCTTAAGCTGCAGAACCAAATGGCCTGAAGCCATTAGCAAGTTAGCAGCATGTTAAGCTTAGCTCAAGCTGATTGACGTCTGAGTCAGTCACACTATTGCAAGTGGAAATAAGTCTGAAAAACAGGAGCTAGAAGACCCGCCCGCTTCTTTGAAAATCAGCCGCATGGGGAAGTATTGGGTTCCCAGTAAACTACGAGAGCAATGAAGGGCGAGTGGTAGATCGGATGAGGACGGTGTGTCGGCGTTGTTCCACAGTCGTAGGGTATGTGTGCGAAAACAGATTGAAACACGCCTAATGCACACGTTTTACTTTTTATTATTCTACCGCATGATGACATTTAAAATTCTAGACCCCGAATATAAGACCTTTTTCCAGACGTATTTCCAGGTGGGGAAAAAACAAAAACAACATTCGGCTCAGGATTGGTGCGTTCCTGCACAGAAAATTTGCATAAAGTCTGAACAATAAAGGCAAAAAAAAAAGAAAAAAAAAATCACCAAATATACAAAAATATACAGGATCCACACTTGGAAAAACTTGTCGGAATTGAAATGCTAACGTCAAATATAGCTGCAGGCAGCAATACATGGGGTCCAGTTTAGTTATGTTAGGTACATATTACAGGATTCCGAGGTTACTGAATCTGCGCTCTGTGATTATATGTAGGGACGTTTGGAGCGGACCGAGGCACTCTCTCCAACCATGTCAAAGGGAGGAGGGCGAGTTCGAGTTCAAATTGCTGTTTGAGGATGACCCACCAGGTCAGCTCTGGGGGAACTCATCTATGCTGCTCACTGCCCTGGCCAGAGGGCGCCGCGGCCGGAGGGAGAGGGGAGGAAGCCCCGGTGCTCCTGCTGTAGGATTGGCTGTTTGTGACGCATTTTTGTAGGTAGAGGAAAACAGCCTCTGTATCTAAAAATAATCTCATAAATTTGTCAGCGTGGAAGATTTTATCGTGAAAATAATCAAGACCGTATTATCACCCAGCCCTAGTTCCTCCAAAAAGATTCTAAGGCCTTTCTGCTGTGTGAAAACGCCTTCTGTGGCCGATTATAGTTTTCAGGGTTTTGTGTTAAGAGTTTTGTGAGTTTCTTTAACTGCAGCATCGGCTCAAGTGTTTATGATGTCACAGGCCTTAAAAGTGAAATCGATGCCGACTCACCTGATGATTGCGATTTAACATATTTTACATGTATAAATATCCAAATTATTTAAAAACATTTTTTATGTGTTATTTTGGAGTAGATTGTTGAGCCTGAACCTCACCTGGAATGTGAAAATCAGGTGTTCCAGTGGCTCCTTGTCAAAGAACAGCAGCAGCTCAAACACACTCCTGTGGGACAGAGGAAGGGTCAGGCTCATTATCATCACTTTACAAATCACAACAGTATGTTGCTCATCCTCTGGGCAACCAACATACCAAATGCAGTTGCCCAGGTTCACTTCTAAGTTGCTCTGCAGGTTTCTTGCATTTTCCTCCATCTCTTTGTCCTTTGACATTGAGATTACAGAGTAGAATTATATTTGAATTCTACTATGTAATCTGAATTGAATTAGGGTTAGTGTCAAGTCTTCCATTGTAGTTTCTATGTAACATCACCAGATGCCGCCACTAGCTAGCATTAGCAAGTAGGCGGAGTAGGGATGTAATGGTATGCAGTTTCACAGTACGGTATCTACCAAAATACTGCGGTATAGGTATTCCACGGTATAAATTTTCCCCATTTGTTTTCTGTATATTAAATAGTTTATATTAAAAACGCAAATGAAACGTAAAGCACCGTGTCTTCAAATATTTGCATAACGCAATTACTCATCGGATGGATTATTACAACATTTGTTCCATCTGCTGACGCGCAGCAGCAACATAAGGTGGACATTTCCAAATTCAACAATGTGAACAGATCCACTGTGGTCCTACAGGGCAGCTCCCAGTGTCTACCAGTAGCAGACTGTGGTTGTACCGGGCAGCTCCCAGTGTCCACCAGTAGCAGACTGTGGTTGTACCGGGCAGCTCCCAGTGTCCACCAGTAGCAGACTGTGGTTGTACCGGGCAGCTCCCAGTGTCCACCAGTAGCAGACTGTGGTTGTACCGGGCAGCTCCCAGTGTCCACCGGTAGCAGACTGTGGTTGTACCGGGCAGCTCCCAGTGTCCACCGGTAGCAGACTGTGGTTGTACTGGGCAGCTCCCAGTGTCCACCAGTAGCAGATTGTGGTTGTACCGGGCAGCTCCCAGTGTCCACCAGTAGCAGACTGTGGTTGTAATGGGAAGCTCCCAGTGTTCCACAAACCAGTAGCAGACTGTGGTTGTAGTGGGCAGCTCCCAGTGTCCACCGGTAGCAGACTGTGGTTGTAGTGGGCAGCTCCCAGTGTCCACCGGTAGCAGACTGTGGTTGTACTGGGCAGCTCCCAGTGTCCACCGGTAGCAGACTGTGGTTGTACTGGGCAGCTCCCAGTGTCCACCAGTAGCAGACTGTGGTTGTACTGGGCAGCTCCCAGTGTCCACCAGTAGCAGACTGTGGTTGTACTGGGCAGCTCCCAGTGTTCCACAAACCAGTAGCAAACTGTGGTTGTAGTGGCCAGCATCCAGTGTCCACCAGTAGCAGATTGTGCTTGTACTGGGCAGCTACCAGTGTCCAACAGTAGCAGACTGGTCATTTAGCTTGAGCAAAATGTTATATCATGATGCAATCCCGCCCAAATATTGGGACACACAATTATTGTCGTTGTTGACAAAAGCGGTTTAAGTGTTCCTATTACACACGGTTGCACACAGCATATTTTTGGTTTCAATGACAATAAAAACTTTGTTTTCTTTGGAGAAACAGTGACCATTTATGCCGGATCACAAGTTGCGCATGGGGATTCAAGTTCATGCAGAAAGGATCTCTCGTTCACCACGCGTGACGGGCACCAAGCAAGCGCGAAGTAAGGAAATATATGCGTAGAATATGAAAAAAAAATAGGGCTGTAGCGATTCGGCTGTTCAAAGTAAATATTCGACTACTCGGCGAATGCCACTGATCGGTGCGCTAGAGCAGTGTATTTTTCTCCTTATGGAATGAAAAACACGTATAGAACAAAACTGCGCGCGATGGGGACACTTTCTCCGTTATTCTCTCCCGATCACCCCCTCTCCACGCGCAGAAAATAATCTTCGCGAGTCGTGTCCCTTTCCTCGTCCCCACACTGTTTTTAGTTGTTATATTTGGAGGAACGGGACTCGGTCAGACTGTATGCATTATGTAATGTGCATTACAATAACAGGGTAAAACAGATAGAAGCTTACAAAGTGCTCCGGGATAACATTTCAATGAGGAATTATAAGTAAGGGAAATCACATATCTATCTACCCACCCACCCACACCCACACACACCGTAATTTCCGTACTATAAGCCGCTACTTTTCCCACGCTTTGAACCTCGCGGCTTAAACAATGACACGGCTAATTTATGGATTTTTCCCGCGTTCACAAGCTTCATGCCGCCAAAAACTGAGCAAAAAACACATGTGACGGTGCTCAGTTTTTTGACGGCATGAAGCTTTCATTAGACCAATTAAATTGCCGAACGGGTTAAGGTGAAACAATGTAGCTGTTTAGTTTACTGTTTAGATTAAATAGAGCACGCTCAAACTTCCCATCATTCATGGTAGTCATTTTGTCACTCTCATCATGGCAAAGACACAAAGAAATGCATATGATGCAGCTTTCAAGTTGAAGGCGATCGATCTGGCTGAGGGAAAAGGACGTTACTACTACGTTGGAAACAGCAGTGTGAGGAACTGACTCAGTGCAAAAAGACAACAAAAGCTTTCGGAGGGAAGAAAAGCAGATGGCCCGAACTAGAAAATGAGCTCCAAGACTAGGTCAACACACAGAGAGCAGACGGCCGAGGTGTTTCAACTGTGCAGATCCGACTGAAAGCCAAAACAATCGCCACCACATGAAGTTTGAGGATTTTAGAGGTGGACCATCGTGGTGTCTGCCAGTGGGTCCTGACAGCGTGGAGCATTGACAAAAAATCCACTATCATCAACGGGTTTGGAAAGGCTGGACTGCTGCGTGTTGAAGAGGGCAGCATGAGCTCAGCGGGGAATTTGCCTCCGGATGAAAGTGACGAGAGCGACAATGAAAACGATCCAACATCGGATGAAGCAATTCTGAGGCTTTTCAACTCAGACACCGAAGGAGATGACTTCAGTGGTGTCAGTGCGCAGGAGGAGAAGGATAGTGACCAATGACTTTCTTGGTAGGCTACTGTCTACCGCAATTTTTTTTATTTTTGTTACAAGCCGTGTTTCGTTAAAGCCTGTGTAAAGTTCATTTGTTTCAATGCACCTGCGGCTTAGACGTGTGCGGCTTATTTATGTTCAAAATAATTATTTTTAAAAAATTCAGTGGGTGCGGCTTATATTCAGGTGCGTTTAATAGTCCAGAAATGATGGTATATATTTTTGTGTGTGTGAATTGTCCTCCATGCACCGTCCCCACACGGAGGTACAGGGCACGACTCAGACTCTTTAACATTATTTTCTGCGCATAATGCATGGAGAGGGGGTGAGACGGGAGATTCATGGAGAAAGTGTCCCCATTGCGCACGGTGTAGTTCCACACCATTCATATGCACTTGTTTTGTTCCATAAGGACACGTTAAATGAAATAACCTACATCTAAAATAAAAACACGCTGATCGTGGGCAACCCATCACTGGTTCGTGCAGCACTAGCGCACGTCGTCTGTACCATTGGAGCTGCAACTTAATCACCATCCGCGCCACCATCTCCAAATCCGCCATCTGCTTCCTCGCTGATACATCCACATAAAGTACATCCACTCTGCGCGCAAGTGAATGAGCTCCGTCTCTTTCTCCCCGTGGTCCCACGGACGGACGGGATATTTCGACACTGTTAAAATATTGCATATAGTGGCAAATTGCGATATTAAATATAAACGAATATTGGCCCAAGCCTACTGGTTGTACTGCCAGCTCCCAGTGGTGCTCCACCAGTAGCGGACTGTGGTTGCACTGGGCAGCTCCCAGTGTCCACAGGTCCCCTGTGGTAGTACTGGGCGGCTCCCAGTGTCCACTGGTAGCACACTGGTCATACTGGGCAGCTCCTAGTGTCCGAAGGTAATAGAATGTGGTAGTACTGGGAAGCTCCCAGTGTCCACCAGTTGCAGCCTGGGGTCATTGTAGCATCCAAGACGGTGGACTCACAGGGCCAGGCTGCTGAGCGTGTAGTGCACGTGGTCGCAGTTTGCCGGCAGAAAGGATGAGGCTCTGAAGAAGTAGCACAGCGCCACCTCCAGGATGCGGATCTGTGGCAGAGGAAGCTGCCAGCGACATGTGTACTCCTCCACCAGCTGGAGAGAGAGAGAGGGAATGACAGAGAGAGTCAGATTAAAAATAATTTAAAAATATATCATAGCTTTTGGTCCATCTACCCAGTCTACCCTTGTGACACACACACACACACACACACACACACACACACACACACAGTGTCCTTCCGCAGTCTGTCAGTATTCACTACACTAGCGATCGCAATCGCTACGCCCCCTTACCGTGAAATAACACAGGTCCTCGCTTATCGACCAATTCGCGTAACGACCTGGTTCTAGGAATGGAACTCGGTCGTTAAGTGAGGGGTACCTGTAGTAGTGAATTTAGTGCAGCCTTGTTTACAAGTTCACAGTATGTCTGTCAGATTATTTTTTTAAAGTGCCATACATGTTCCAGGTAGAAAGATAAAAATGTTAATTGCCTATTGCGGAATTAATCGCAGTGAACTAACTGTTATGGCTCATGTTTCCATGACAACCACTTGCTAACGCGATTAGCCGAGATGGCTAGCTGCGTTAGCTCCGTTTGGCTGTCCAAGTAACGACCAAGGATCGTTTTTTCCATTGCTGTTCCGTGAAAATACACCAAGGAAAGAAATAAACCGCTATTGAAATGTTACAAAAAAAAATGGGTTGTTTTTTTTATACCAAACGGTTCAGAGCAATTTAACAGTCATTAGCCAGGTAGCTAATGCTGCGTTCAAGTCATGTTGGAAATAGGAGCTTAGAGTTTGCAATTTGCGGGTCGCACATCAAACTGAGAGACGGAGGTTACGAAGCTTTTAAAAAGTAAAAATAAATAACCAACCACCATAATACATATATCATGATTTGAATTGTATTATGATTTATGAATGTTATTCGTATGTTTTCCTCCGTCCTTTCTCTATTTGATCGGACTTAATTACACATTGTAAGAGGCAAATAGTAAACAGGAGAAAAAAGAAAAGCAAATTTGTTTTTAAATTAAAATTTGCTAAAATAAAAAAAAAGGCAAAAAAAGATTTCTACCTGTTGCAACTTTTTGTATTCTACTAAAGACAATAGTGGATACGAGCCATATACATTAATAACTCCTGTTTGGTTTAATACAGGTTTATTGATTTACTGCCTTGATATAGTTTGTGGGCTAAGCAGACATTAATATTACAGCATATGCAGAACACTTATAGATTACTTAATTCAAATTGCCTGCGTCTTATGCGTGAAATACCCATTAAATCACTCATACCACCAATATACACACACCCATATACTGTGTGTGTGTGTGTGTGTGTGTGTGTGTGATAAATATACTGTGTGTGTGTGTGTGTAATAAATATTAATCACACACACACACACACAATATATTTATTACACGCACACACACAAATAAATAAAAAAATATGTGCATGGATGCTGCTGTGTGCTATTCAGCTATTTATACAAACAGACTGCGTGCTATTAGGTGCTTACTTAATCTACTTTATTTACCCAACATAGGCGCCACAGCGTTTCGCTTCAATTGAGCGGACTTGGGGTACAAAGTACAACATTCTGGCTTTATTTAGGCTTTTGAAAGGTTTTACTTAAGGCACTGCCGCCATTGTCATGAATCAGTAATAAAATCTTACCTATTTAGTCCTACTCATCCATGTCGGTGTAATTGTTTACATGTTTATTCACCCCGTTCAAAAAAAAAAAATATTTATACCCAGGGCCAATATTTTTGGGGTGTTTCGTGTACTTTATAAATCTCCGTGGTTCAATGGGTTAATACTACAAACCGTACAGCCACTTAACTCCCGCCAGAGCCTTCTATTTGAATTATCCTTTGCATACAGTACAACCCATTTCAGTCCGTATATGCTGATACCTTTTCGCTTTTTCGAGACTGAATGATTCTTGTTTGATGCTGGTCGACTTCACGTACTGCAACGCCCCGTGTGTGACAAATAACCTCTGGACTCTCGAATTCCCGAGACAAATTCCTTCTAAACAAATAAACAGATTCTGCCGCCGGGATTTCCCAGCTCTCCAGCGGGCCTTAAATGCAGCACTAGCAGCGGCTGTGCAGAGCGCTGCTTCGGGGGGAGGGGAAGCGGGACGACGCGGCTCGTACGCCCCAGAACTACGCCTCGGAGGCGCCTTCTTACCTCGCAGAAGTCCGAGCAGAACGATTTGCTGTCGACCCGCAGGTCGTCGCTGGCATATCGGCTCGACAGACTCTCCAAACGGGCTTCGAAGCCTTCCAACTCGAGCAGACCGCCCTCTTCCGACATACTGCCCGTCCGGCTCTGCGCGTACTGCGCCGCACGCAGCGTGACGTCAGGACGTCAGGTTTACGTACCACAACGTCAGCACTGATTGGACGAGGCGAACGGCGATGATGCTGCATTCCATTGAATTTGCAACTCGAAGAATGCAAACTTCAACTTGGGG
Organism: Zeus faber; assembly: GCF_960531495.2. Taxonomy (NCBI): domain Eukaryota; kingdom Metazoa; phylum Chordata; class Actinopteri; order Zeiformes; family Zeidae; genus Zeus; species Zeus faber. The sequence continues at coordinate 27,285,770 of NC_137189.1, forward strand.
GATGAAATGCGAAGGAACGGTCATTTAATAGTGCTGTCCCGATCATGGAATTTTAGTTGACCATGATTTGACACATCCATGCCGTTTTAGCTCAGCCTCGGGTTTCAGCACCAGTGCAGATGCTTGGTAGAATTCACAGGTTTTCCCCAAACAAACACGCATTTACTGCGGACGTCCATGTTTTCCAAAGCAGCCGCTGCCGGCGATCAATGACCGATTTCCTTAGAGCCACGGGAAAGCAGCACGAGAAGCGCTTGTTTAACGGCACCCCGTGAGCGCCGGGAGGGGCGGAGCTTTCACCTGATTAGAAAATGGTTACTGACGGACAAGCCGCTCAAGCGCTGCTCACCGGTATGACGTGACCGTGCGCCACCAGCAGAACACGTGGTCTAGACGAAAACAAACCGTCAACATTAACCACTGATTGTCGTTCGTTAAAGACACAGCGTCAACAAATTATTGACGGTAATAATAAAAAAACAATCATTTACTGGTGATATGTTTGCTTACATTTTTTTTTTTATTAAATCAAGCAAAACTATTTCCAGCGATTTCTGGAAATAACTTAAACCCATCATGTTTACATTTAATTGTATTGTTTTCCGTACAGGTTTACAAGTAAAGCAGCTTACAGTGAGCAGATAATATATTTATACATATTTCTACTCCAACACGCTTGGTAGGTAGGTTAGTTTGTCAACATGCTTAACATGATGTAACATTTAGAGCAGAATAAGAAACAGGAAAACTAGTCAAGTCCAAACAGAAGCTTCTACAGTTTTAAAGAAAAATAAATTAAAAATCTGGCTCTAATAGCAGCACAAAAACATGATAATAAATTATTTTAACCATTTTTTTTTCTAGGTTTATGATAGTGTCATATCTTAATTAAAGAATTCTTAATTACAGTAAGATGTTGAATGTCAAGGATGAAATAATGAAACCAGATAACATGAAACTGAGTTTCAAAACTTGAAACAGTGAGTTAAAAATGAGTGTTTCCTCTTTTGTCCCTTCTCTGCCACCGTACATGGGTCGATGTAAAAAAAAAAATAACAAAAAAAAAAAAGCCCTCACATTTCTCAAAAATAATTTTAAATCAAAATGTATTTCCATGAATTTTGCATAACGCAGCTTTTTCAAAAATACTCCAAGGACCCGATACTGAGTTTTAGAAAGTGGTTGCCAAGCTACCAACCGTGCATTAGTTGTTGGTTGCCGAATTTTAATCATGTTCTTGTTGAGGGATATTCACAGAGGAGTGAGGATAACACAAGACGGCTGACAATTGCTCGAACCTGGTTGGCCGGCCAACTGAGCAACTGTGAAACCGTTATTGACTTGACGAGCCCTGACAGTAAAGAACATTTTTTAATATGTATTTATTCTCCTTCAGTTGAACAGTTTGGTCAGATCGCTTATGTTCAGCCTTTTTCATACATGATTCACCCAGTGACCGATCAATCAATCAATCAATCAATCAATCAATTCCATATTTAGTTAAAACCAACAGCAAGCCACAAGGGTCAAAAGGCTGATCTGTGTGTGTGCGTGTGTTCAGGAGTCCTCGGTACACTCGGACAGGGACCTCTCTCTCTTCTCTCGTGCTGTGACGAAGTTGAGCAAGTCGATCGCCGTGACGACCCCGAACACCATCTGCTTGAGGCTCGGCGAGCCGTCCGTCAGGTCTGTCCCGGTGCACGATGGGAAGGAGGGAATGGATGTAGATTACTCAGACTGAAAACATTATTCAGGATTCAAGAGATTTATTTGTCACATACATATGTTCATACTTATATGTAGTGAAATGTCATTGCACCACGGAGGTATAATAATTATTATTCATATAACATTTTATTAAAATATATTACGTTACATTATATTCATTTATCAATATACACTGTCTTCACACACGCTCTCCGAGAGATAGAACCCTCTTAGGAGGGGTAGTTTGGGGTGTAGGCGCTGCGTCGGGTGGGTCCCGTCCACATCATGGAGGGGGTGTGTGTGTGTGTGTGTGTGTGTGTGTGTGTGTGTGTGTGTGTGTGTGTGTGTGTGTGTGTGTGTGTGTGTGTGTGTGTGTGTGTGTGTGTGTGTGTGTGTGTGTGTGTGTCTCCTTACACTGAATCTGCTCGTGAACGACCAGAGCGAAGTGATCTGTTTCCAGGATGTGAGAGAGTTCCCCCAAATTATCAGTGAGACGAATCTGAGAGAAGAGGAGAGGGGGGCGGGGGGGCAGAATCACTATTGTTAGAAATTGATTCTCCAAAACGATTCCGTTCTATTGTTTCCATTTTGGTATCCAGCCATACTATGTTTGGAAGCTCAATACAATATGAATTATTATTATTATTATTATGAAGTTAAGGAACCATTTCCTTTTTACTAGACTTTTGTGTTGTACTCCTTTATTTTTTCAATATGTAATAAATAACTGGAGTTCCATACAATTTCCGTTTTGTTTATATAAAAATCTATGATAAACCAAAAAATATAATTTCTGATCAGACTTTGTTCCGTGAAATATTTTTCCCATACTTTCCCCAACTGAGAAGTTGGACGAAATTCTCATGATATATAAAATATCATTATGTTCGATAAAGTCAATATACGGATAAAGACTGAGTCCCCATGGCAACAGCCGCCAGGCAATAATTCAACACATCCATTTGAATAAGTGGACTCATTGGAGAGATGATTTAGAGTCTGTGTCCTTTCTGGTTATGTAACCAATACTCCAATAAATAAAATATTGCTATTGGTCTTTATATCACAATTTAGTTTTAGATTAATTTCATCAGTACTTTGTTTTTACTTATAATTACTTTAATTTTACTTCTACTTATCTACTATCTTTGGGAATACTTTTATGAAAAACTACATGACCTTGGGCATGACGTTTGGCGGTCCGCACCAACACCACCACCACCACCACCACGTCTACGAGCTCGTCGGCGGCCGCCAGCTGCTGTCTGCCGCGGCCCCCTTCTCTATAGACGGATTACTGACGGAACGGCTCAAACTTATTATTATTATTATTATTATTATTGTAAATATATAATAATGATAACAATAATAACAATAATAATAATGCCGTTGTGACACGGGTAAGTCAGCACCCAGTCCTCCAGGTTGGGGGTTGGGCGTGGGGTTAACAACCTCACCCCGTAAAAAGCATGTTACGAAAACGACGAGAAGAAGCTATTCTGGTAAGGAGCAAATGGTGGGGGCTCGTCGCCCAATGTTCCAGAAGGAATGGGAGGAACTAACTAACTTAGTTACTTCTACTTTACCGTATTTTCCGCTCTATAGGGCGCAGTGGATTATAAGGCGCACTGTCAATGAATGGTCTATTTTTGATCTTTTTTCATATATAAAGCGCACCGGACTATAAAGGCGCATAAAGCGAAACAAAACAGTCAGATAAGTCAGTCAGTCAAACTTTATTGAACGTGTTCACAATAACTCTCAACATTGTTCAAACGTTAATGAGCGTATTCACAATAACTTTCAACCTTGTTCAGTTGTAACACGTTAAAAAAACCGTCTGATACCACTAAATCAAACGTTAGCGTATTCACAATAACTCGCAAAATTGTTCATTAATAACACGTAAAATACAACACAATACTTACTTTTTCAGTTCATTCCTCGTCCACAAATCCCTCAAATTCTTCATCTTCAGTGTCCGAGTTTAACAGTTGGGCGATTACGGCATCCAGCATGCCCGGATCCCTCTCGTCATTATCCGAGTCAGTGTCGTTGCTGTAACCTGGCAGTTCAGTGATGATTCCTGGACCCTGTTTTCTCCACAGTGCGGTTCACGGGGATATCAAAGGTGAGGGGAACCTCATCCATGTTGGTGATGTGCTCTGGCCGGATCTCAGTGATCTTGTTTTTGCAGTATGCGCGGAAAGTGGCCAGCTTTTCTTCGTAATCTTTTGGCAGTTGCTGCGCGACTGTAGTTTGTGTGCGGATGGAGATTACGTCTTTTCATAAAACGAAAGCACCAAGAAGGAACGCCTCGAAAGTCATTGATATTAACGTCCCGTGCTAACGCTGTTTCCTTCAGTCGAATAGAGACTGTAGAGACGCTTCTACCTGCTGCTCTCTGTTCAATAACCCACTGTTCAATTTTGTCCTCTAACTGTGGCCATCTCGCTTTGTTCCCTCGGAAACTCTGTGTTGTCTTCTTTACTTGGCGCAGGTCGTCTTCCTGCTTCCTCCACTTCCGTACCATTGATTCATTAATGTTGAATTCTCTTGCAGCTGCTCTATTCCCATGTTCTACTGCGTGACTGATAGCCTCGAGTTTGAAGTCCGCGTCGTAAGCGTGTCTCTTGCCATGTGCCATTTTGGGGTCCTTATTCACACACACACTGTAATATTATGGTGAAGCACAGTATGTATTACTCCGTGACGCTCCTGACTACGGTAGCCGTAATGCTGCAAGCGGTGCGGCTTTGTAGTTTACCAAAATCATACTAAAACATGTTGACAGAGCGCCGTGTACCACACAAAATCGCTTCGAGGTCAGTCAGCACAAACAGAATTAATCCATATATAAGGCGTTTTTTTGAGAAAATTAAAGGCTTTTAAGTGTGCCTTGTAGTCCGGAAAATACGGTAATCATAAAATTTGTGGGTATACCCAGGATTTTAAAATGTGGGTAAACCTGCTAAAGTAGGAGCCCAGCATTGAGCGTGGGGGTTCTCTGCTGTGGTCCCCACGGAGCGGTCCCCACACTCAAAACAATTACTGGTCCCCCGTGTGGGGAAAAAGTCTATAACTTCTGATTATGGATTCTAAATGGGATATGAAATGATTGATTGAGACATGGATATCTCTGTCTATTTATGCGCCAGCGTCCGGAACGTCATCGCGCCATAAAACGGGCCAAATGTAGCGGGTCGGCCCAGATGTCCTGTCTTAATCAGAGCCGATTGGCGCCCTAGCCGATGAAAACCTGTGTCTATTGCAGCGTCATGAGACCTGGGACTGAAACTCGGGTTTTACGTTTCCCACTAATGACGAATGCCGGTTGTTAGCGGGTGTTTTGGCGCAGTGGGAAAGGGGTATTATAATATATTTCTAATGATAAAAGTCACTTATGTTTAACTTAAACAGAACTTCTACTGGATTGAAAATCTTCAAAACAAACTGCCCCCTGGGGAATAAATCCTGACGGGAGTGTATTTGTACCTGTTTGAACTGCTTGTACAGGACCTTGCTGACAGGGTCAGACGGCTTCACCTTCCCAGCAAGCACCGAGGCCAGCATGTTCCCCAGGGTCACCATGCCCAGGATCAGCCTACACACACACACACACACACACACACACACACACACACACACACACACACACACACACACACACACACACACACACACACACACACACACACACACACACACACACACACACACACACACACACACACACACACTTAAAATTTTGGGCTGGAAAGACCTTCATGTATCATAATTCATGTTTGGTTAACCAGCTTACTATCAACCTAACTACCTAACAAAGGAGAGACAGGAGTGCACAGAGCAGCAGCCAGAAACACAACAAAAACTTTTCTTCCCTAGGTTTTTCCATTTTAATTTTTTTACAGTGATCAAGAATATAAAAAAAAAAAATAATCCCGCCCTGCACATGGTATCGCGTCATTTCTGGTGTCAATTCTCATCGTAGTTTAGAGACCCGACAGACTCGTCGGGGATTCTTCCTGGTGAAAGATCTTGTAACGTGTGACCCCCTGTCGTCGGTCTGTCGTTGTGGTAAACAACGACTTCAAGATTCCCGATCGCAAGACAGAAAGTTGTGTGGTGTGAACAGTACAGCAATCTGACCACTTTGAAAGTCAGGTAGTGTGTCCATGGCATAACCTACCTACCTACCCAGCTAACCACCTACATACCAAGCTAACCTACCAACCTACCTACATAACTACCTAACGACCCAGCTAACCACCTACATACCAAGCTAACCTACCAACCTACCTACATAAGTACCTACCTAACGACCCAGCTAATGTTGGATGTAGTATGGCGCTTAAAATGGCGCCTGTTAGAAATAATATGGCGCTTGCTTAAAATGGCACCTCTGGTTGGAAAACAGTTCTTTGTGACCAGTCACACACATATTGCTCCTGTACTTTTCCTGTTGCGTGCATGTTGCGCATGCTTTATTGCACGTACACATTTCTTTGTGATCAATATATCCTTCTCTTTTAGGAGAAACTTTATAAGGGTTGTCGTCTTTGTCGTCATTGTCTTTTCGTCTTGTTTCGTTAGTCGTGTCATCGTCGAGACGTTACGAACTGACCCTACTGCAGTAGAACCAATTAAAGAGGCTTATTTTGCATCACACCCGTCTCCGTCTAATTGAGGAAGCTCCACACATCAACCAACCTGGGAGGGATCCGTTTAACAGATCCCAACACTAACCACCTACATACCAAGCTAACCTTCCAACCTACCTACATAACTACCTACCTAACGACCCAGCTAACCACCTACAAACCTAGCTAACCTACCTACATAACTACCTACCTAACAATCTAGTTAACTACCTACAGACCTAACAAACTAACCTACCTACCAAGTTACCTGCCTAACTACCTATCTACTGCACCTCTCTACCGACCAAACTGACTAACTAGTACAGTATATCCTGGTTATTTATGGAACCACCCGGAGATGTCCACCATGGGCCAGCCGCACTAACTAACTAACTTGTACAGTATATTCTGTTTAGTTATGGACCAGCCCAGAGCTGTCTACCTGGTTGACGCCTTTCTAACGAAACAACTAACTAGTACAGTTTCGCCTGGTTAATTATGGACCCACCCGGAGCTGTCCACCACGGGCGCCTGGTCGAAGCCTTTCTCCTTCAGGATCTTGATGGTTTTCTGACACGTTACGGTGGGAAGAACGGTGAGAGGAGCAGAAAGGTTCAGACCCTGCAGCTTCAGGTTCCACCACCTGGGTGGGAGGGAGGGAAGGAGAGAGAGTCAAAAGGTGAACTAACACACTGGCTTCAACCGCTGGAATTGAAGGTTGGGAGCTGACTGGAGACACTGGATTTATAAGTCTGCCCACACAGAGAGGGAAACATATCTGCCAGCCAGTCAACCAGAAAGACCGACAGCAAACCAGAAAATCAATCAGCAAAGCAGACAGAGAGACAGCCAGCCAGCCAGCCTGACAAATAGTCCTAAGTACCAGGGCTTGGTGACCATGACGTCCTCCTCTCGCAGGAAGCCTTTCTGGAACATCCACTTGTCGCTCAGGAACTTGGACCTTCAACAAGACAGACAGAAACGTGAAGACAAATTCCGGAAACGTTTCATAAAGAACCTCCTCTGTGTCAACCACTGTTGACCTTGGGCGTTTATTCCATTTTAATGCATCTATATTACAGACATAAGGAGGGGGTCATGCGGAGGTCAGGCGGAGGTCAGGCGGAGTCCTCGTTGAGGTCAGCTGTGGAGGTCAGGTGTGGAGGTGGTTCTCACATGTAGTTTCGGATGGAGTCAGGCAGGATGACCACACAGCGCTGGCCCTCCTTCAGCTCCTTGGCAAGCTTCATCGCCGCCGCCATGGCAGTTCCTGAACTCCCACCTGGGAATAAACACGGATAAATATAAACTGGAGTAAACACCGTTCACACATGGAGGCAACCTCACAAAACCTTAATTTGTCGCTGAGCTCCATTCATCTTTAACAAGAACGAGTGAATCGCTAAACAGTTTGAAAAACATATTTCACTTCTAAAACAAAATGCTATGTCAGAATTAGGCTTTTTGATTTTTTCCCCTCCTACGTCCTAGTTTGTCTCCTAGACCATCTCCTTCACTAATTTCTTTCCATGGGCGCCACTGGAGGCCTTTCGGGGCGCGTTGGATTTACCACACAGCAGGCCTTCCTCTTTGATCAGCATGCGGGACAGGTTGAAGGAGTCTTCATCGTTGGACTTGTACCAAGTGTCCACGACCTGGAGACACAAGAACAAGGGATTTATAAAGAAAGAAGAATAGAAAGAAGCAGATAGAAGGATAGAGTGGATTAGAGGAGTGTTCCTGCTCACGGTTCGGTCCAGCACGGTGGGGACGAAGTCGTATCCGATGCCCTCCACCTCGTACTGGGTCTTGTCCGTCTGGTTTAGCTCCTCGGGTTCAGCCAGGATGGAACCTTCCGGGTCCACGCCCACAATCTGGACACACATTCCAGAATCTCATGATAATGATCAAAGGAATTTTACAATATACATACAGTACGTCATATCTGCTTCTGAATTTTAAATCCAACCTGAGAGAATCCAGCTGAGGTTCAATACAGTATTAAACATATTATACGTTACCTACTATATGATAATGTTAAACTCTTATTTTTTTTAAATAATGGATTTAAACATTTCCCTGAAAGATCAACTTTGGGACTTTTTATCTGCGGATCCAGAGTGGCCCCCGGAGATTTTACGCACTAACACGCTCAAAAACAACATCAATAACAGCAACAACAACAATGGGGCCGCTGTTCCACGGCACCGCGGTAAACTGAGCGGCATTCGGGTCAGAATGAGGACGCAACCGTACCGTCCACCTCTGCCAAGCATCCTCCTTGCTAATGTCCAGTCGCTGGGGAATAAGATGGATGACCTGCCAGCGAGGATTACATTCCAACGGGATACGAGAAACAGTTGCATCCTCTGCCTGACGGAGACATGGCTGAACCCACTGGTGCCGGATGAAGCCGTACGTCCAGCCGAGTCCTTCTCCGTGTTCCGTGCCGACAGGTCGGAAGAGCCGGGGAAATCCAAGGGTGGAGGCGTCTGCCTCATGATAAACAGCCACTGGTGTAACTCCAACAACATCTACCTCCCCCGGGAATTCAGTACGGTCATCATCGCAGTGGTTTATATTCCACCGCGAGCAGACACCAACACAGCTCTATCGAACCTATATGATGTATTGTGCGGACAAACATCCCGATGCGGCTATGGTGGGGACAAATAACAAGGCGAACCTTCAAAAAGTTCTGCCTGATTTTTGCATCAACACATCAGGTGTGCTACCAGGGGAGATAGAACTCTAGACCACTGCTACACACCGTACAAGAACGGATGCAAGACCATCTCGCTCCCTGCTTTCGGGAAATCGGACCACGTGGCCGTCGCTCTGATCCCTGTTTGCAAGCCGTGCATCATGCGTGGAACGGTAGTGATGAGGGACCTTAAGTGGTCGTCAGACCAATCAGAGGCCGCGCTTCAGGACGCTCTTATTGACGTAGACTGGGATATGTCCCATAAAGTACCAGCGACGTCAGCGAGTTTACAAAAGTAGCTACGTGCTTCATAGCTATGTTAGTGGATGGCATCGTTCCCACGGTGAAAGTTCGGATATTTCCGAACCAGAAACAGTGGGTCGATAAATCCATCTGCGGCGCTCTGAATGCTCGCACGGCCGCTTACAACGACGGTCATATATCCGGATATATGGAAAAAACGGCGTTGTACAATCTGCGGAAGGTGGTGAAGGACACTTAACAGACGTACAGGGACAGAGTGGCGCGACAGATGGAGCATTGGGACACCAGACGGCTCCTCGACTTTGCAGCAACAGTCGTAATAAATAGGAATGGACCCCTAATAATGCACAGCATGTGGAATTACTAAAATATAGTAGCAGTCAGTTACCTTTCTGGAGAAACCATCCAGTCCTCCAAATATCACAATGTTGTATCTGGGAAGCAATGGAGTATAAAATACTATTCATATATAAACTGAAATCACAGTCAATGTCTAGATGCATTTAAGAGGGTTAGGGGGGGAAATCCCTTTCCCCCTTTTGAGAGCTTTCCAATAGTTTCATGCTTTTATTTTCTCTTTGTTTCTTTTAATACATTTTTTCTTGACTTGTCCATTTTTTTTTTTCAACAGACAAAAAAATAAACTCAATTAACTAATCTAACCAAATTCCTCTTTCCCCAGTGCACCCCTGTCCCCTGTGTTCCTCTGTGCACATATGCAATCATTGTGCATTTGAACTACTTCTTCTGCTACGTCAGTGTCAGAAAGTGACCAATTAAGGGAGTGGAGACATCATCCACTGTCTATTCTGTCCACGCCTCCAGAGACAAAGTCAACTTGACAAGCAAGCGAGTGTTGAGCAATTGCGAGCACGTTGAGCAGTTTCGAGTGCATAGGGAGGGTCGAGCTTGCACTCAATTTGTGCACACATAACAGAAATGCGCTCGCGGAGGATGTTTTCCGCTTGGGGTTTTCCCGCTCGCCGATGCCGTTCTGTGCGCTCGCGGGTTTTGAGACTGATTTGATGACAAAGTCCAGCATCTCTCCTCTCCTCCTGTAGTCCACAAGCTGCTCCTTGGTCTTATTGACATGGGCAAGAGGCTGTTCTCCTGGCACCACTGTGTCAGGTTGTTGACCTCACTCCTGTAGGCTGTCTCGTCTTTGTCGGAAATCAGGCGAGTTACTGTCGAGTCGGTAGTGAACTTAATTACCAAGTTGGAGCTGTGCGTGGCCACACAGTGCTGGGTCTACAGGGAGTAGAGGAGGGAGCTCCGGATGCAGCCCTCGGGGGCTCCTGTGTTAAGGGTAAGAGGGGCAAAGGTGGTGGAGCCCATCCTCAGTTCTCACCACCAGGCGTCGAGCCGACAGGAAGTCCAGGATCCATCTGCACAGGCTGGGATTGAGTCCTAGGTCACTGAGCCCGGTGTCTGGTGGCGACTATGGTGTTGAATGCTGGATTATAGTCTACCAACAGCATCCGTGGGCGCTGTGGTGTGTTGTAGCTATGGCCCCGTCCGTGGATCTGTTTTGTCGGTTACCAAAGTGGTGAGGGTCCATTATGGGCGGTAACATGCTACAGATGAGGTCTTTAACATGCTTCTCAATAAGGGTTGGGGAAAAAAAAAAGTTTTTAAATAAAATCAATACAGCATAATATCGCAATATTTCGCGTGGCGAAATGGTATCAATACATGGACGTCAAGTATCGATATTTTACAATATAAATAACAAATTACAGGTTTTTTTTGAGGACTAGAATAATAAAATTAATTCGATTCAATCGAATAAACAGCTTGTTTGTGGTTGCAGTTTGTGTTTCCAACGGAAACATTGCGGAATCAACAGGAAGTCCTGAATAAAAACTAGTGATGACAACAAATTACGCGATGCGTCAGTGACGATGTTCTTCTAGGTCATGCAAATGCAACAGTTATCATTTTAGTAGATATAACAACTTGCTATATAAGGTTGGCTATAAGGTCTCGACTGGTGAAAAAGGGAGGAAGAAGGGAAAACGCTGTCGAGCTTGTCTAATACGAAATGAGTATTTGAACAATGGCACCGTTGGATGTGAACGTACCCTTTATCGGATATGACGTCTGTGTATTGACCACACCTATGCATGCGCAAGTTTACGTCATGACGTCAGTATTTTCAAGAAACCTAAAAACGGAGAAACAATATGCGTTTTAAACATTTTACTGCAGTCAGGTTAGAAAGAAATCAATAATATATCGCAATACTTGTGTATTGTAGGTGTATTGCAAAACAAAGAATCGCAATATTATTGTATCGGGACCAAAGTATCAGGATAGTATCGTATCGTGAGAGCCCTGGTGATTCCCACCCCTACTTCTCAAAGCATTTGCTCACTATGGGAGTGAGGGCAACGGGGCGGCAGTCATTTAAGCATGTTATCTTGCGTTTTGGTTTTTTTTGCACCAGAACAATGGTGGCTGACCTGGAGCAGGAGGGGACCACTCACATGGAAAGGGAGAGGTTGAATATGTCCGAACACCCCAGCCAGCTGCACCGTGCGCACTCTGATCACCCGGCCTGGGATGCCATCTAGCCCGGCCGATTTGCAGATGTTAACGTGTATGAATAACTTGCACAGGTCGGCCTTTGCGATGTCCAGAGTCTTGGTGGTGTCGGCAGTGGCGGGGCACGCTCCAGGAGTTTGGTGCTGACAACCTCAAAACGGGGGTAAAAACTATTCAGCTCGTCTGTGGGGGAGGCAGCAACCTTTACCTTGGTCTCCCTTTAAAGTTCAATATTGAGTGTAGTACTTGCCACATACTACATGAGTCATTTCCACTTAGTCTACGTTCAAACTGCAAGCCTTAAGAGTTCAATTCGGATTTATTGCTCAAATCCGATTTTTTTGTTTGTCTGTTCACATAATTTTTTTAAATGTGGCAAATATCATATTCCAGTGTGAACTGGTCACTGTCCTGAACTGACCCGCATGTGCAGAAAGACAAAGACATCACACACCATCTTACGAATATGGATACGGCCCCTCAAGTTTTGCTTGGACAGAAGTATCTCCCCAATTACTTAGGAGGTCTAACACCTCACTGTCCCTTCACTGACTACCTCCATTGCAGCCGTCTTCCACCTTTGTTTTCACCGAGTGACTCAATGTCGCGTGAATTCCGATATGACTGTTGATACTGAGGTCACATTGCAAAGAAAATCAGACCCTTATCTGATTTAGAAGCACATATGAAAGTGGCCCAAATCAGAATTGAAAAGATCAGATTCCATGTGATTTGTGCTGTTCATACTGTTACGAAAAAACAGATCAGAGTCACATATGAGCAAAAAAAATCTGATTTGGGCCGCTTTTGCTTGCAGTGTGAACGTCACCTTGTCTTTTTTTTCTTCCGCTCTGTCTCCAGAGGCAGTGTCCCGTGCAGTGAGGGCAGTTCGTACAGTACTGTTGATCCATGGTTTCTGGTATGGATACACCCGGACTGTTTTTGTGTCCTCGTCCTCTATACACTTCCAGATTAATCCTATGACTGCTTCCATGTACTCTTTGATGTCACCATCTGATGCATCATGGAACATCTCCCAGTCCACTTGATCAAAACAGTGCTGGAATAGAGCTTCTAATTGGCAGGCCGCCTCAGCCTCACCAGCACCCCTGCTCTTCTCTCTCGCCTCCGTCTACGCCTCCGACACCTACAGGGTAGCGCCACTGTGGTGTGTTGGTCCTTGGCGTTTGGAGTGAGCAGGGGATCCCAGTGGAAAAACTCTGGATTGGTGTCAGTGATCGTCGAATCCCTTATGTCCAGCAATGTGTCTCTGTCATGTCTAAAGTAGCTGGCTACTTTAGAGGTTTAAATTGTTCAAAAAACCAACACTAAAATAAGCAAAGAGCTTCTAGACTGTCTTCTAGCTCCTAGACTGTCTACTCAACCCTAGGCCGTCTCCTAGCCAAACAAAACAAAACAAAAAAAAATGCTGCTGCCAAAAAGTGAATCACAATAAATTTCCAACATAATCGTAGATGGACATATAAATAGATATGATTGTTTACCTTGATGTTAGGGCAGTGCTCCTTCAATTTTCGAGCAATACCGGTGATGGTTCCTCCGGTTCCTGCTCCAGCCACCAGCATGTCAACCTTACCTGGAGGAGTGGAAATAAGTACGTTTATTTCTAATATTTAAATGTATTTATTTTCATACTTATAACTAACGTGCACTCGGTACCGTCGCACTGTTGCAGGATCTCCTCGGCCGTTGTGTCGTAGTGGGCCAGGGGGTTGCTAGGGTTACGGTACTGGTCCAGGATGTGCGAGTTGGGGATCTCGTTCTTGAGGCGCCAGGCCACGCCCACGTGCGACTCGGGGGAGTCGAAGCGAGCGCTGGTGGGCGTGCGCACGATCTCAGCGCCTAGCGCACGCAACACGTCCACCTGGAGGTAGGAGAACGCCATCCAAATAAACATCACAACCTCTGTAGAGAAGGTCTGAGCTCCTAGAGTGTCTACTAAACCATCTCCAAGCTCCTTGACTGTCTCTTAGCTCCTACACTGTCTCCAAGCTCCTTAACTGTATCGTAGACCGTCTCCTACACTGGCCCCTAGCTGCTAGACTGTCAACTAGCTCCTAGATGGTTTCCTAGCTCATAGACGGACTCCTAGCTAGTTGAATGTCTCCTAGACAGTCTGCTTTGTCCTACACGGTTTCCAAGACTGTCTCACTAAAGTAGTTTCTGTTCAGCATCACTCAGACGTGGTGTCAATACTTTACTGTATTTTCCCTACACTCACCTTCTCCATGCTCATCTTCTCAGGCATGACAATAATGCAGCGATAACCCTTCACCGCTGCAGCCAGAGCCAGGCCAATACCTACACAGATACACATAAAGATACACAGACAGCAATATAGTATATAATAGGTTTGGGCGATCGTTTCTATTTTAATATCGTCCAATTGTGGCTACTTGAGATCGCTGATATGCGATCCGATCACCAGGGGTGGCGGGAGTATTAGCGGAGGGTGGATAGATGCTCAGCACTTGCTATTGATTTTGTCCCGTCAACTCCAATCAACACCAGTTCCGAGAGGGCACAGAGGCGGAGAAAGAGGGAGAGAGAAAGAGAAAGGGGAGAAATGTCAGTTTTAGTGTGGCCATCCACTGACTAGACCTCCACCCAGAGCAGCGAAGCCCCAGAGCAGAGGGAGGGGACAGGACCGCTGGAGGGTTGAAAGGCTCACAGTAGCAGAAGATGTATTTGTTTTTATTTAATAATTTATTCTCTTTTTATAATTATTTTTAATTATTATTGATGATAGAATTTATTTTTGGATTTAAGATTTTGAATAATCATGTTGAGCACGGCTCAGTGTCTGATGGAGCTGTGAAATAAACAAACCTTTAAGCTTTCTGAAAGCAATACAGTCAAATTTACGTGTATAAACATTTATAAAAGAGTGTTAATGAGATATGCAAATTTAAAGGAATTTCCTATCAATAGTTGTTTACCTGAACAAACAATCATCAATTAATTGATATCATAAAAGCTAATGACCTCACCAGGGGGCGGCGCCATGGGGCGAGGGGACCTACACAACGTCGCGCACCTCTGAGATCTTGTGACTTGGTATTTACGACCAGTCTACTTAATTTCCAGAGCGAGGGAGAGGTAAGACGGCAAAACAAAACCAGCAATATGTTGCTCTGGTGATGACTCCAATCAAATATATAAAACAATTTTTTTGTCTTTTTAGATAGATGTTGTGAAAGTGTTGTTGTCTCGTTCCCGTCTACCGTGTTCCATCTGAACGCAGTATTAGTTGTTGAGCAACAATAACCATACATCGTTTCCTCCTCGGCATCGATGCCCGCAGCCATGTTTCTCGATTGTCCACTGCCCCCTGTCATTCCAGTGAATACTACTACTTCCTGGCTGGGTATTTTTATTGTTGGAACGCCCTGTGCTCTACGAAGACTCCCGTTGATACAATAACAATAAGACCGCAGATTGTTCAGTCGTTCGATCGATAAGGACCATAGATAGGACAAAATCTTAAAGCGATTAAATTCTTATTAGCAATTAATCGATAGTCGATTAATTGTTAACATTCCTAGTGTGAACATTTTATTTAAAATATTAAAATTTTCTATAAATCTGTTTAACAACAACATGTCTCCTCAATTCAAGAGGGGGGTTGGGGTTAGGCTAAGTCTGTGTGTCTGTGCTTGGTGCGACAATCTCACAGCATCATGTTCCATTTCACATTATTATCTCGTCCTTAATATCACAATCCAAATGATTATCCATAAGCAGCAAAGTTTTGGTGCACAGGCATATGGAGAACGGAGATGCAGGGTGTCAGATCCATGGAAAAGAGGGTGCAGATTATTTTTTATAACATCATAGTTCTAATGGTAACTTACTTAAAATCGCTTAAATATCGCCGTGTGAATAACCAATAAAAGTTCATCCCTTCAATCGCCGAATGGAAATTGAAACAAACCTAGTACACAACATACTACTAATTGTAAGTTACTAGTTCAGCTTCCAACAGAATAACTGAATGAGGACGGTCGCCTTAGTCGTGTTATCTTAGACGTGAATCAGAATAGAAGACAACATCTCCTTATTGTCAAGATACAAGCAGGATACAACAGAATTTGTCCTCTGCATCTGACCCACCCTCTACCTAAGAGCAGTGGGCAGCGGCAATGCAGCGCCCAGGGACCAACTCCAGCCCTTTTGACAGTGCCTCGGTCACGGGCACAGACAGGAGCATTAACCCTAACATAGATGTCTTTTGATGGTGGGAGGAAACGGGAAACCCACACAAACACGTGGATAACATGCAAATCAAAGCTTTCTGAGTTACAGAGTGCAGCATTTATCTACTATTGTTAAGTGGATTCTACTTGTTTATTTCTACATATCCTTGATTTATCCACATCAGGGATCTACTCTAATCTAATCCAATTAAATTAAACAGCTCATTAAAATGTTTAAGATTCCCCTTACAAATGAGGCGTGGGTCAATTTTAAGGACCTAGGTCTTTCCACTGGTGGGCTCTACCTGTGTTTCCTGAGTCATGGTCTACCAGTGTTTCCTCAGGTGAACTATATGACCGAGCTGTGCTTCCAGAGGCGGGCTCTACCAGTGTTTGAGGTGGACTCTACCTGTGTTTCCTGAGGTGGGCTCTATGATGGTGTCTCCAGGTTTGAGCAGTCCAGCTCTCTCAGCGTCCTCCACCATCCTCAAGCTGATCCTGTCCTTCACGCTGCCTCCAGCATTAAAGTATTCACACTTGGCCACTGCAAAGACCCAGGGAACAGGAAAACAGTTCAGTTCTTCTCCCAGATTATATTTTCTACAGAGCGGTTTGCTGTGCAGGTTGAAGTTCTGCCAACTCACGTATTTCGCATTTGAGACCAAAGATCTTTGGGATCTTGTTGATGCGAACGAGGGGCGTATCCCCAATCCTGTCCAGGATGTTGGGAAGGATATTGGGTGTGGACATCCTTTGTTGTACAGTAAAAACGAGTTAGTTTGCTTCAGAAAAAGAGTCATCACTTAAACCATTGAGTCTTGTCATCTTGACCCCCGACAGCCAAGATCACATCAAGTGACCCTGGAAATGGGGGAGTGTAAAGCCATTTGAGACTGGAACTGTCATAAAGATATGACAATTCACAAAAACGTACCATTTGTCCCCCTTCAAAGATCAACACAACCAAAACGGCTTGGGATATTGGTCAATTCCCCCAAAGGTTCCCCTTGGTTGAATTATAGACTTTGCTTTGCTACAAGAAGCGACCATTCCATTGAGATCGACCGAATTTGGTTCATAGAAAAACCCACTTGTACCTCTGGAGGTGTGTGTGGGGGGAGTTGGCGTTGGAGGCCCCCAGCCTCCAGGTGCAGCGGCTGGGCAGGTCGGGGCGGATCCACTTCCCCTCCTCGGCGGAGGGGGCGCCATCGAGCTGCATGGGGCTGTCCACATCATCCTCCCCGTCGGAAAGCTTGTCCAGGCCATTCAGGGGGGAGGCGGCCGGGTCCACGTCAAAGTTGGGCTCGGGGAGCAACTTGGTGGTGTGGGGGCACAACAAGGGCTTGACGGCGGCATCTTTGGAGGAGGGAACGGCGGGCATGGTTCACCTGAGGACAACCACAGATAAAAGGTTACTGATTTTATCACACAGCACTGAGGAATACAGATCAGTCATTTTGTAATAATGACCACTGATCTGTTAATAATGACCCAATGGTCATTATTAACACACAGGGAAACCACTTCTTCTCCGCCTGGTTTCCTGTCTCTAGAAACTTTAATGGAAGATGTTTAAGAGATGAATAAGAACATCAATATCAAAATCCCCAATGTCCCATTAAGCATGACATCTCATATTAATGAGAATGTCCAATTTAACATTAATAACAGTAAATAGTTTATTCATATGTAGGAGAATAGTTCACCATATTGTTGTGACTATTTTTCTCAGCGGAAGCTCTAAAACTAGACATACTCGTGATGAAACTAGACATACTAGTAATAAAATAATTTCAAATCAATACTGAACTAGGGATGAAACTGTATACCGTTTTAAGTTATACCACAGTATCAAGCCACCACGGTTCTGAACCGTAAGCTTTTCCCTGTAATACCATGCCCACGGTATAGATTTATGTTGCAAAATTTAAAATGTAAACTCTAATCCACCCTTATGTTGCCACAGGTAGCGTGGTTGCGTGGTAACAAGTGGGTTAAATGTTGTTTTTCCCCAAGTGCCGTGTTCCGCCATGTCTGTTTACACTTGCGCGCGCATGGGGCGTAAGGCACCGTGTCGTAAAATATTGGTGTAAAGCAGTTCTGCCTGGCGGAGTTCTTATGGTGGAACGCGGCGCTTGGCGAAATTACTCATCGGATTGATTATTACAACATTTGGCCTTCTGCTACAACATAAGGTGAGGTGAATTAAAGTTTACATCTTCAACTTCGCAAATAAGTCGGATATTGATATATTTGTCACTTGTTTTACGCAACATATATTTCCGACTGACAAAATACTTTTACCATGTGTTTTTCCTTTTTTAATATCAACTATTTATTAATTGAATAGACAGGAAAAAATGGGGGGGGGTAAATACCGTGAAATACCTTATACTGCGGTATTTTGGTAGATACTGTATCATACTGTGAAATTTCATACCGTTACATCCCCATTCTCAATATTATGTGATAGCCAGATATGATCATGTGCAGCCAGATGGTCAGTATTGGATCACTTAATAACTCCTTCAGAGAGATACCAGATCCTGATCACCATGTCAGGGTTATTCAGCGATAATGACCGTCTGGCTGCACGTAATCCTGCTTATTACATGGCTATTTAGTAAATAAATTAACATTAAATAATATATTATCTATTACAGTTGAATATAATCATGACAATTCTACACTATTATCATATGGATGTCTTTCTGTATTGAAATTGCGATTAACTACAGTAACGTTTTGTTTTTTTTAGTTATTGACACAGCTGCTGTGTTTGTCCAGGGATCTGTGCTCTCCCTGCTGTCCACTCAGTTCAACTGATCAATAGGTAACTGATTAGCCCTAGCTCTTGTTAAAATGGTACAAAAAAAGTGACGTATCATTATCCAAGAGGGTACAGTTGAAATAAAACCATTTCTTCACTCATTCTGCCTCTTTTTGCCTTTAGTCTACATTCACTTTCACCCTGAATTAAACATTTAAATTAAAACAAAGAAATTACCAAGGCTAGCTAATATTAATTAAAAAAATAAAAACGTTCAAATAAATTTAAAAATGTAATTACCAAGACCAGCGAGTAATTATTACAAAAATATAAAATTCAAATTTAAATTAAATTATTGAGGCTAGCTAGTGGGAATCTGCTTTGTTTATCAGCAGTTCCCATGATGTTGCAAATACACAACGTCCAATTACAATTACTAACCACATCCCCATTTTCAGACTGGAAAGATTGCGAGAAATAATCCTTTAAATGTATTACCATATTATTATTAATAATATAACATTCCTAGTGTGAACATTTTATTTTAAATATTTAAAAATTAAATCAATCTGTTTAATAACAATGTCTCCTCAATTCAATCAAGGGTTAGATGATTAACGGGATTCAGCGGGCAGACATGCCCCTCCACCAGAAACATCTCTAAATGCACAGTAGGGTGCAGATTCTAGAGATTATTTAACATCTTTGTTCTGATGGTAAGTTACTTAAAATCTCCTTAATATTGGCGTGGGAAAAACCAATCGCTGTCATCCCTTCAATCGCCGATTTACTATCCGATCGGAAATTGAAACAAGCCTAGTAACAACATACTACTTTATTTTTTGAAATCTTTTTTTATTTAACCTGTGCTGTCAGCATGCTGGGCATACAACAAAGAGTATTTGTATGCCATTGCATTCAGGACACAGTTAGTCTGCAAGTGGAGTTCAAGTTCTCAACCTGCAACGCAACTCTTTATTAATTCCTAAATCATCAAGAACTGCTGCAATAACTTTGTGCTGTGGACAACCTGTAGAATGACAAGAACAGACTTTTTGGTTAAAGAGAACCACCACCAACCAATGTTTGGGTCTATAAACAACTGATCCTTTTCCAAAGGGGAAGAATCACCACGGGTGAGACAAATAAACATAGAACCAAACAACATTTACACAAAAACATAAACATTGGACGACAACATGTATTTAAAAACAGTTAATTCGGTCCAGGAAAACTAGAACTGCAACTGGTCACGTGGCCTCTTCCTGTCATAGTTATGGCAGTAAATGAGGGAGGAAAAGAGGAATGCAACCAGGACGGTGCTGGGGAGCACTCAAAGCAGGTGTGTGTGTGTGTGTGTGTGTGTGTGTGTGTGTGTGTGTGTGTGTGTGTGTGTGTGTGTGTGTGTGTGTGTGTGTGTGTGTGTGTGTGTGTGTGTGTGTGTGTGTGTGTGTGTGTGTGTGTGTGTGTGTGTGTAAGATGTTCACATGACTTTTCTCCATTTGTACTAGTGAAAAAGGTCGGTATTATTTCGTGGTGCATCCAAGCAGCGGAAAGGGCCCCGAAGCCCCCCAAACTCCACAGCCTTGTAGACACTCTACGGCTGCAGGAAGCCCCAAGCACCCTGCGGCCACAGAAGACACCCGTGCCCCCAGAGAAGCCAGAGGGCCATGGAGCAACCCCCACGCCCAGCCCCGAGGAGCATTACCCAGTCCCAGGGCCCGCACCCCAGGGGCGCACACATACAAACAACTTCCAGATGCAGGCACAAGATGCAGCTGTGCGCAGAGAACCCAGGCCGCGGGCGCCAGGCGCGGACCTCATGCCCGGATCCCCGCCCCGCGCCACCAGACCGACACCCCGCCCGAACCACCCGCCCCACAGGCGAGCAGGTGGGACTCCCATGCCAACCCACGGCCCGCGTAAAGGCGAGTCCCGCCCCACCACAGCCGACCAGACGCCCCACCCGGCGTGAGCGCCAAGTGCCCATACACGTAGCAGAGTGTGCTCAGCACGGGGCACCTGGATGTTAGCCCCCCGCCCCCGCCGAAGCCAGCAGGCCGCCAGGTATACGGGCCCTCCTCCACCCCCAGCACCCGGGGTGGAGGTCGACAGCCACCCCCCACACCCCAACCCACAACCACAGCAGCAAGCACCTGGCGGTGCTCTCCGCAGCCCCGCCAGGTCGCAGCACACCTTAAGCCACCAGGCGCAATGCCAGGACTCCAGCCCAGCCGGCAGGGGGGCCCACCCGGCCGCCCCCCGGACAACCACGCCCCCACACCGACCCGCCATCGACCGGCCACCCCAGAAAACCCCAGTGCTCAATGTGTGCTGTTGGCAATTGCAGTTAAAATTGCGGCGTTGGGGGTGCAAGTCCTTCAGGCAAGTTAAACCCGAATCACTTGCACCCCTCCTGCCCCGCAGACCCTGGTCTGGTGCAGTGTTGTTTAGAGTAGGATTGGTGTGCGAGTGTATGTGTTCTAAGCTAATATGAATTGGATTAAAATTTCGGGACAGACGAGAAGCACGCTGGGGCAGGAGCGCGACAGTCAAGTTGGCAGCTTCCTGCTGCATCCCCACCCACATAGCTTGCATGAATGAAACATTTAAATTAAAACAAAGAAATTACCAAGGCTAGCTAATATTAATTAAAAAAAAAAATCAGAAATAAAATAAAAACATAAAATAAATAACTATCTAATTCTATTACAATATAACATTAAGTAATAGTATTCTTTTGTTTGTTGAGTACTTCGAAAAGTGCTATATTAGCCTATAATGACAGATAATGTATTATTATAAACAAGATTAATTGAATTTCCTAATTACCAAATGGTGTGAGGCTTTTCAGAGTTAAGCCCCTCCTACTTGGAGGTATGACACACCCTTATACTGTATCCCAGGGTTAAGGTAATATCTTCACAACTTTTGCTGATATGAACACGTTTAAGAATAAGATGTTGACAGTTTGGTTTAAGAATATGGTATTGATTTATTGATACTGTATTGATCCCCAATGAGAAACTTAAACTTCCCGGAGTTAAGCCACAACCATTTGTGACCAAGCCCCACCCCCTTGGGCGGACTCAGCACGCATCAGTTCTGTCACACAAAAGTAATGTAATCACTCATCCATAATCAAGCGCCAGACAAATATCAAAAAAAGGAATGCAGAGCAAACGCAGCTTTTACATTCAAGCAGACATGTTTAAAACAAGAGAATACCTTCTTGAATAAAATAAAATTAAATTGTACTAAAATATATCTTCAAGTGGTAAAATTTTTTGCACACAAACCAAAAATCAGCTGCAGATCTAAAAATAGCAAAATTAATAAAAAAAAACAACAAAAAAAACCACAGAAATAGAGACGGAGATCCAGAGGATAAACTAGTGATGCCCAACTCGTAAACAGGTCGTCCATAGCGAACGGTTCTTTTAAATGACTCGGGAGTATGGGGTCACTCTGGCAAGAGTGAATCTTCGATTCAAACTGAAAATGGTTACTGAGGACTAATTTAAAGTTCATGGGGGGAAAGGCCTCTTTCTTTTTTTCTTAACTCATTTACACTTTCACATTTCACAAAATATGAATATGTTATATTCATGTTTGCATATGAACTGTTCGTGATTTACACTTCTCCTCCAAAATAGACATTTTGAGAGAATTAAGGCTGAAAGATTTACTGGGATCCACAGCATTCTTTCAACTAAATCAATAATCTTGACAAAATTAAATGACTTCTATGGAAGACTATTTCCGCCAGGGAAAAATGATAATCTATAGCAACAATTCCCAAACTTAAGAATGTCGCGACCCAATTTGAAATCTGGAAATCTTCTGTGGCCCACCCAAACCTTTAATCACAACTTAATGACAAGATATAATATACAATCTGGATCAAAAATAGGTCAGAAATGAAGAATAACACATAGTTTAAAGCCTAAGAACTGGTGTTATTTTTATTGTTTTTTGAAACTACAGTTGCAGTGGGCGGCTTGGTTGGAAACATAGATATAATGGTTAGGGATTCCACGGTGAGGAATTTTCCCATCAGTTAAGTTCAAGTTCAAGTTCAAGAGGTTATTTGTCACAAACATATACATACGGTCATACATATATGCACCCTTAATATCTGTAGAATCGACTGCGTATGTCTGCTGCGCAAAACACAGGGTGCCGAATCCGCAGCCAAACTCAGTAACATGATGTCAATGCGGAAAGGTAAAAGCCTAAAAACCCTGGACTGTTTTTTCAGACAGCCAAATACTGGAGGCAACGGCGATGAGGAAGAGACCGAGTCAACGTAAGCCCAGCCTCGGGCACACAAAGCTCAGCCAGCGTTCACCTCGTCCTCGGTACCGTAACAACTGGGCATCAATCACGTTTACGTCATTTTAAGCAGAAGTAACGCTAATCACAGTCACTTGGTGAAATCCTGAATAGATGATCGACCCGAAATATAGCGGATGGATATGTAAGACAGAATAGTGCAAGTAAAAACCGGATTTGACCTATTTTAATATAAAGAGGCAAGATGTGCTTAATTATCCCATTGGCTTCTTGCACCAGCATTGGCATGGCTGCACGCAGAACAACAAGTAAGTATTCATTGGTGAATATGAAAAGAATCGAATAAAAAATGAGCTTGCTTTGTTTTCATATTCTAGGGCTGTCAATCGCTGATGCATTGGAGCCAGTGATGAAAAATGAACATGAAGCCTTTACAGGTGTTTTTTTATTATAGGTGGTTCTTTTACTGACTTCTGAAACATGAAATTGCCCACCACCCATATTATGGAGATCTACTGGATCCAGCCAAGCTCCTTGGCTGTGACTATTCCACTCAAAACTTAAGGTACATTTTTCTTTTGTGGTGTTGATATCAAGTGTTGACAGTCATATCAAGTGTGAGATCTGTGATAGAAGGGATCTGTGACAGAAGGGTTCCAGCAAGAGTGAAGGGGAAGGTCTACAGGACGGTAGTGAGACCAGCTATGTTGTACGGTTTAGAGGTGGTGGCACTGACAAAAAGGCAGGTGGCTGAACTGGAGGTGGCAGAGTTGAGGATGTTGAGATTTTTTGGGAGTGACAAGGATGGACAGGATTAAGAAGGAGTACATTAGAGAGACAGCTCAGCTTGGACAGTTTGGTGGAAAAGTGAGAGAGGCCAGATTGAGATGGTTTGGACACGTGTGTAGGAGAGATGAGAGTTACATTGAGAGAAGGAGGCTGAGGATGGAGTTGCCAGGCAAGAGGAAAAGAGGAAGGCCAAAGAAAAGGTTTATGGTGTAAGGGAGTAAGATGCGCAGAGCAGAAGGTATCGGAGGCAGATGATCCACTGTGGTGACACCTAATGGGAGCAGCCAAAATGAAAAGGAGAAGATAACAAGTGTTGATAATCCTATCAAAGATGTTATATTTTACTTTTTTAGATTGGCAAGAGGGCCAATTATAGGCCCCATAGGATCATAGCTGAGATGTTGGAGACCCTGGCCAGGGTTGTTGAGCAACCAATTATAAAAGCCATCCGCCTATCTCAGGCCATTGGCTTTGAGCTGGATAAGTCTACCTACAGTGTGCGTCACCGTCCAAGTAGCTGGATAAACACATCAGGTACTTTAATTTTTCCTTGAATAATGAGAATCTGACTTTGTGCTGGATGTTTTAGGTTCCTGGAGAGAGAAGGCCAACTTCTGTTGTCATCTTCTTCTGTTAGTTCCTTGACATGGTGCCAGTAAGCGATGGGAGGGCTGGCCATATCACAGAGGCCATACGTGTGGTCATTGCAACCCATGCGATACCAACAGATTGTATATTTGGTTTGGGGGACAGGCGGTGCCACTGTGATGGCTAGTAAGAAGAATTATGTTTGCTTTTAAGTCTAGGGGGTAATGTTTTTTAACCAAATACCGAGTTTAATGTCATCTCCATCTTTAAGGACACCAGAACAGCGTTGCCAAACAGCTATCAGAGTCCTGGCCCCAGCCAGTATCTGTGCTGCACATCGCATTGCTCGAGCGTCCAAGGATGCTGCAGCCAACCTGCCCGTCATGGAAAAATTTCTTTCAACCTGAATGTGACTGGAACAAATCGAATAATTTTTCAAAAATATTTTAGAGATAATCTTACACTCTACTTTCTTAGTCTTATAATATCCCCATGTGTCCCTTGGTCATTAGGAGAAGTGACACAAGAAGGCTGTCCGTGGACACAGCCATTTCAACGCTTCAGAGGAATTTGGCAGCTGTCCAGGCAGCTCTTGCTGAGGAGGCAAAGAGGACCCTGTGGCAAGGGGCCTTTATATATACCCTGCCACATATAGGTTTGTGGCTGCCATCCACCGCTAGGTGGATGATTTGTAAGATAAACATTTTTTGGCGATTAAGGAACATACTGTAATTTGTTGACTGGCTACTAACGTAAGTTGACTTTTAATGACTAGCTAAACACCAAATTTGTCTAAATTGCAAGTTGGGAAATGTTGACCAGGCACATATTTGGACCCGTTTTCGCACTCAGGTATTGAAATACTCAGTGTTTCAAGTTACAAACTTGAAAAATATGACCTAAGAAAATGAGCTGTTACCGTAACTGCTTTGAACATTGTGATTATTTTGTACTGTTAGGCGTCTTGAGAGTGGTAAAAGTGCCATACAAATAACCTGTATTATTATTATAATTTATTTTAAAAAATTGAACAAAAGAGACCTCTCCGCCATGAACAGGGCAAACCATGCTGTCATTATTATGTTTTCACATGTCTGTTAGTCTGTTAATAGTTTATGTATGCACTCTACAAAGTCACATTTTAGTTGGTCAATTGTAATCGGCAATGGCGGTACTTATGTGATTATTCTGAGATCAAGACAGACCTCAGAAACAGGATGGAGGGAAAAAGCCTCACAGCCTGTACGCGGATCCAAATAAATGGACCCCCTGTGGCTGAGACTGCCAGAGAGCTTTGAACGCTCCAGGAGGATGCCGTGCAGTGATCCGACATGCAGTCTGTGCCGCCAAAAGTAAGGGCCCTATTTTATTAGCTTATGTCCTCTCCTTCATGAGCACTGATCTGAAAAGAGACAGGATAGTTTAATTTGCTAGTAGGGTTGCCGAGGTTGTACGGTGTTTGGGCATACACCGATTACATTACTTCCCCACCGCCCCCACTGTCGTTTTTTGTTATTTTTATATAAATAAAACCCATTTTGTTTATTTTCAAGTCAGCGCCCACGTTCATCAAATAAAAATGTTTTTAACTTTGTGAAATACTAAAGCGTGCTATCAATACTTAGACGCTGCAAAAGTGAAAGTGTCTACTTCATGCACAGCACACAGCAGTCACAGCACAGTCTGCGGGGTCACATTTCACTTATCACAGGAGGAGAGGAGAGAAAGAAGGCTATAGAAGACCTTTGATCTCTGTCCGCTATTGTTCCCCGTTCCCCTCAATAACACATTGAGAACATGTGATTTTTATTTTAGATGTTTTTTATTCTTTATTTTACTCCGAAACAATAAAGCAGCTCCGTGCATAACAGGGACCATAACGCCCCCCCCCAAAGTCCGGTTCCTCACAGTGGCATCCCTATTTTGGTAGCAATACTACTTTGCTTGCTTTTGCGTGCGCTCCATGCAAGATCCCCACGAAGGTGAATGACCCTTCTTCACCCTCGGCGAGTGGGGCCTGATGATGACGTCACCAATTGCACCTGCTCTGTTCACACATACCGGTCAATTGGACATTACGCAGACTTTGTACGAGGGTGCTGGCTGGGTAGAGTCCGGTTAATGTCCGGTCCAACTGATTCGGACATCTGCATTCACACATACAGCTCCTCCGGCTAATGTCTGGAAAATTTCAGGGTATGCGGTGCATGTGTGAAAGCAGCTTAAGTCAAAGATATGAACTGACTGACTTGCAATTCAGCAAGTAGGTTAAGAATTTACCACATTTGGAAGTGTTCTATGTGTTCCATTTTCCCAATTTACTGAATGACCAGCATATAATAGCAGTTCGCTAGAAGCCTAGTTTTATATTTTTTATAGCCTTTATATTTGCCACAGACAGACACATACTGTAGCTGTATGATAGACAAACAGATAGAACGATACTGTAACTATATGATAGACCGATAAACAGAATCAGATAGATATATGTGAGTGGGCTCTAGACAGACATAAGTACACAGGCAGACAGATGTCAGTGGGTTCTAGACAGACAGATAAACACTGTCGCTGAATACCGATAAATGACATCATGTAATATGTATATGAAAGACCAACAGACATCTCAATCATAGCAGTCTACATAAACAAGTCCAGCCTAGTTTTCGTTTTGTCCTTGTAGTTGTAGTTTGTTAATGAATAGGAAGTCATGACTGAGCATCTCATCATTTTGAATGACTAAGTCATACATTTTAAAATTCGATTTTGTCTTCCAAGTCCCCGGGCTTCCACACACTCCTGTGAGAATCCCACCACTCTTTTG
Source organism: Zeus faber (assembly GCF_960531495.2). Lineage (NCBI taxonomy): Eukaryota > Metazoa > Chordata > Actinopteri > Zeiformes > Zeidae > Zeus > Zeus faber. Next base: position 27,313,110 of record NC_137189.1, read on the forward strand.
TTTTTTTCACTGCGCGACTCCGCGCACGGTGCGCGGTGTGGACAGCACGTGGTTATCCGTGGTTCTGTCTGTCATTCGTCACTTCGTACTCACCAGGTTTTTTTTAAAACGTTTCCCCAAAAACAACAAGTCTTCTGGACGTTTTTGTGGAGAGATCCGAGTCACCTTCGCCGAGGTGAAAGAAAGAAGAGAAGAGAGTTTCTCGCTGGGACGGGAGGGAAGAAGCGTGCGGGTCAGATCCCCGCCCTCTGATTGGCTGATGAATTCCCAGGCTGCCCGTTGATTGGCTGACAGCCTCCCGACTTTTGGACCAATCAAAAGAAGGGGGCGTTTCCAAAAGAGTTGGAGCGACCTCGAAATAAACAACGAGGATTGAAGATCTGTACACACACGTATATATACTGTACACTTGTACACTTTATACTAGACAACTAGATATCTAGCTATATATAATAACATGTCGATTTATAGATATTTATAGTTAGATTATTAGTAGATATATAGTCAATTCCACTAAATAACCTTTATAAAACTATATTCAACTCATATAAATATTCAAGATTCAAGATTTTTTATTTGTCACATACATATACATACTTTCATACATATATGCAGTGAAATGTAATTACTATATAAGTGATGACGTATCCTTATATATATATATATATATATATATATATATATATTGTATTTGTAAACACACACACAATGTAACTAGATATTTAGTATTATATTTATATTTTATATATATATATATATATATATATATATATATATATATATATATATATATATATATATATATATATATATACACACAGTATATTGTATTTCCTGTATATTCCTTTCTAGATTTATTTGTTTTTTTTGCCAAATGTTTCTCTTTTGCCAAATGTTTCCACTTTTTTGATTGAGTAAGTCCACCAAAATCTACAATCGGCCATGTCGAGCGAGGCACCATTTTGAATGTATTGCTGCAGTGAGCGGTACAATAAACAACACAAGATTTTAAGTAAGCCCAATATCCAACCCATTGAATCGTCAATTTTAATTGTCAAACTGGACTCAGCATTCAAATTGGGCACCAAGAGTTGGTTGATTGAGTTTCATGATGATGCCGCGGGACGACGTCATCTCCGTTGTTCAGGAGACAACCCGCCAGGCTCTCGTCACATTCAAAAACTGGCCACTGCTCTCGCAACAAACCTCTAACACAGTTCCCAAGAAGTGGGGGAAGAGAAAGACCGCTGAGAAGGTGTGGTGCCTTTGTCGTGGACCAGAGAGCGAGGACGACGTCACGGCCTGTGACGACCAAAACTGCAGAGTTTGTGGTTCCATCTAAGTTGTGTGGGGCTACAGCATGCACCTGCCGAAGAAGACAGATCTGTTCTCCATGTTCCACCCACTCCCAAGCAACTGCCGAGCAATGTAGTTTCTAGTTGTAACTGGTGTGTTTCTTGTTGATATAATGAAATATAATATGATAGATACACTATATACACATTAACATTGTACATATTATACTTTGCAATTATCCTTTTATATATATATTTTATATATATATATATATATATATATATATGATATCTTTATATATACACACCAATCAGCTACAACATTAAAACCACCTAGCAGCATCCTTTAAGTCCTGTAAGTTGGATCCTCCATGGATCAGGCTTGTTGTTCCAGCACATCCCACAGATGGTGGATCGGATTGAGATCTGGGGAATTTGGAGGACAAGTCAACACCTTGAACTCTTTGCCATGTGCCTCAAACCATTTTTTTTTTTGCAGTGTGGCAGGGCACATTATCCTGCTGAAAGAGGTCACTGCCATCAGGGAATACAGTTTCCATGAAGAGTTTAACTTTGTCTGCAACAATATTTAGGTAGTTAGTACGTGTGAAAGTAACATCCACATGAATGCCAGGATCCAAGGTTTCCCAGCAGATCATTGCCCAGAGCATCACACTGCCTCCGCCAGCTTGTCTTCTTCTCATAGTGCATCTTGGTGGCCCCTATTTTCCAGGTCAATGACGCCCACACACCCGTCCATCCACATGATGTAAAAGAAAACATGATTCATCAGTCCAGGCCACCTTCTTCCATTGCTTCATGGTCCAGTTCTGATGCTCACCTGCCCATTGTAGATGGTTTCGGCGGTGGACAGGGGTCAGCATGGGCACTCTGACCGGTCTGCGGCTATGAAGCCCCATACGCAGCAAGCTGCGATGCACTGTGTGTTCTGACACCTTTCTATCACAGCCAGCTTACATTTTTTCAGCAATTTGTGCTACAGTAGCTCTTCTGTGAGATCAGACCAGACGGGCTAGACTTTATACTGTGCAACCATCCTGTGCAATTCCTGCTTGTATCCTGTGCAATCGAATCTCTGAACAATTATTGACATTACAGCGCAACATTTTGTGTTTGTCGTATTATCCTACACACCATGTTCAATCATGTGTGCAATTACCCTGTGAGATTATCCATAAAGGTCATATCTCTATTAGTGAAAGCCGATGTATACAATGTATACAGTGTTTTAATTTAATTATAATTTTATTTTAATTGTCATTGTTATTTATCACTCGATCACTCTTTTCCTTTACCTTTGACTCTAGAGCTACTGTTACAAGTGAATTTCTCCGATGTGTGATTGATAAAGTGTATCTGATTTTGATGCTGCTCATGTTAGTTGTTTCTAGTTTATGTATGCATAGCACCCCTTCACACTAAACCATTGTCTTTCTAAATACACAGCACTACATATGCATACCTCCTCAGAAAACCACTAATGTCCTTTTTCTGACACAAAAAAGCCTCGTGTCCTTATGTGCCCACATAGACTGAGAGACAGAAGCGCACATAACTGTTCAGACTTTTGTCCATGTGTGTTAGAAAGGTGAATGACCCGATAGGTTTTAGTGTGCAGAATGCAGATAAATGAACTATTAAATCGTAACCTGTGCACATCACATTTGCATTTCCATATTTTATTCGAATTATCAAAGTGTTGATGACAAGGAAACAGTCAAGGACAACACATTTATTAAAAATGTAAATACTTTACATACTTTGTTGTAGATGCAAGACAGGGTGAAATGCAGTTATAAAATGCATAACAGAAGGACTTGTCATCTCATATGCAGGTTGACCTGCAATGACATGAATTTATTTATTTATTTATTTATTTTAACCTGTGCTGTCAGCATGCTTGGCATACAACACAGAGTATTTGTATGTCATTGCATCTAGCACAGAGTTAATCTGCAAGTGGAGTTCAACTTCTCAACCTGCAATGCAACTCTTTATTCATTCTTTAGTCATCAAGAACTGCTGCAATAACTCTGTCCTGTCGACGACCTGTAGGATGAAAAGAGCAGGTTTTTTTACACAGAACCACCACCAAACCCCCTCTTTGGAGAACCATCTTACCTTGTTTTGGTCTTTAAACAACTAATCACTACTCCAAGGGGGGAGAATCACCACATATAGATAGACCCCTGTGGAACCCCACAAAAGATAGGAGCACGAGAGGAGGCGCCATCTCTATGCATGACAGAGAAGGACCTGTTCGACAGATAGGAGATAAAGCAATTCAGAGCCACATCATTGATTCCAACATAGATCTTCAGACGGCTGATTGAGACATTATGGTCCACTGTGTCCAGAGGCTGAGCTAAAGGCCAATGAGAATTAAAATGGAGTATTGGCCTGTGCAGGCTGCAAGCAGTAAGTCATTGGTGACCTGTGCTGTGTGTATGGAGGAGAAACCAGATTGAAATTTCTCAAAAATGTGAATGTTGTTCATAAAATAAATCAGTTAAGTGGAGACAATTTTTTCTCAAATCTTCGATATAAAAATGGCATCGTGAAGATGGGTCTAAAATCTATCTATAATTCTCGGAATCTCTGTCTGTCCGTCTGCCTGTATGTATGTATGTTGTATGTATGTCCTTCGAATATCTCGACAACTGTTTATCCGACTAACTTCACGCTTGGTGGGTGTATCGCTGGGGACCCAAGGACGTGCAGTGTCGAATTTGATGCAATTTGTACACGGGACACGTGTAATATTAATAAACTTTGAATAAACAAGCGAACAGCGAGCCGCCCTGTGCAGCTGGGGCGCATTGAAGGGCAGGTGGATGATTTTGAAAGTGCAACAGTGCATCTAGGGTTGACAGAGAGATTTCAGGTTGGTTAATGTTGAAGGTGGGCAGGAGTCAACCACAAGCTCTCTGACCTCAGTGTTAAAATGCTGCCAAATCTCCACTATTTTCTTAAAGAAGTAACTAAGAAATTCTCTATGGGGATGATTCAACTGTCTGGCTCGGAGGGGGACCGATCACAGAATTTACAGTTTTAAAAAGGATTCTGGGATTAAGACCCTGTTTAGCGATCAGATCCGAAAAGTAGGTCTTCCATGCTTCCTTGACTGTACACTGAGAAGTGAACATAAGCTCTTTAAGAGAAGCAAGGGACACAAGGGAGTTTATTATTTTTCCATTTCCTCTGTGCACTGCATTATGATCGGAGACGGCAAAATCGACCAAGTTCACATCATCTACACAGGAACCGTGGGAGAGCACAAGGTCAAGTGTGTGCCCTTTGTCATGGCTGGGCTACTTCACATAGTTTTGGGTGAAATTAAAAGACTCTAAAGGTTTGATAAAAATCAGAAGTCAACGAAGAGAACGAAGGGCAGCAAACATGGATATTAAAATCACCAAGAAGAAGAACGTAATGACCGACAAAAGGTCTGAAAATTCCTGAATAAAACCAGAAATAGGTTTAGGCGGTCGGAAGATTAAAACACACAAAATGGGCAGTTTATTCTTCAAAATAAAACTGAAGACTCTCAAATGTGGAGAAGCAGCCGAGCAAGACTGGAGAGCAGCAAAAATAATTTCTGTGTATTACTGCAAGGCAATTCCCTCGGCATTCTTGGCTGGTGGAAAAAAAAATATTCTGGGGGTGATGACTCAATGAGAGGGGCACATTCATCAGGATTAATCCAGGACTCTGTGGTGATAAAAAAAAAAGTAAATATTGTTGGTCATGATAAAATCCTGGTAGATAAAAGACTTATTGCTGATCTTACATTGAGTAAACAGAAGCTGATTCAATAGCAGGGGTTGAAAAAGTGTTTTTTTTATCTGTGATGAAATTGTTTCTGTGGGGACCGTGAGTAGGATATGGTCTTGCGCACTTCAGTGAGCCTAACAGGAATAAATGACCTGATAAAAGAGGGAAACAAAGCCAAAACGAGCACCAGCAGAACCCGCACTGCTCGGGACAGGGCTATGAATCACAGAGCCAGGATGTCGGGCAGGGTCTTGCTGGGGAAACCATCAATAAAGTTAATGCAATTAAAAATCTGTTTCCCTGTTCCTTTCCAGTTAGTGTTCAGCCCACTAAAAAGGTCCTGCTTGGTCCAGAAGGTGTCAAAGCCACAAATAAAAACAAGTCCAGTGGCCATAGTAAAATTTTGCATCCACAGGTGCAGACTAAAAAGATGGCAAAAAGGTTCAGAGCTCCTGGTCATAGCGGGGGGTGGGAGTGGGACCCAACAGGACACACCTCCTCCTCAGGCTTTCAACTGCGGAGGCCAGAGACTCAAGTTCAAATTGTAGCTTGACAGATTGTCTGGACATGACGTCATTAGTGCCGGAGTGCAGTATTACAGTGTGGACAGTGGAATGAAGGTGGAGGAGAGCTGGAATTAGTTAAATGAAATTAGCTTCTTCCCTACTGAGTGACAGTATGTGATAACACCAGGAAGTTTTACAAATTTGATGAGGGAATCTCCCACAATTATAAATCTCAGGTCACTCAGTTTCAGGGTTGTGGGAAAAAATCAGCCAAGGGAAAAAAATCAGCCAAGGAGAGAAGTTGGCGAGAGGCGTGTTATTAGAGGGGTCGTAGAGGAGAAGAGAGAGCCTTTTGCGGTCCTTAACTATAGATGCCCAGGAGGATGGACAAGGTGAAGTCAGGCCAGGGACTTCAGCAGTAGCAGCCGCTGCACCCTAGGCCAATAGCCACTGGCTACCCGCAGGCTCCAGGAACGCCACCAGGGAACACGGCTCCGTCTGACAGTGGAAGAGATCCTCGATGAACTGTCCAATGGATAGCAGCTCACCTCTCAGTTCAGCAGCCTCCGCTGACACGGCCATAAGGCGCAGCATCGACCTGGTGCTGCGTCGTTGGCCAAGTCGGCAAACTTGTTGGATTCACGTTTTTTTTTACGGCGTCAGACCACATAGTCCAGGGTCCACAGCCTGCCATGGCCATTCCCTTCCAAGCGAGGCCGGGGTGAGGGCTGACGGCCAGCCGACGTTCCCCGGAGTGCCTGCTGGCTTGATGTGCCGCACCACTGCGCCACACATTCCGCTGAGTGAGACCGAGAGACCCGGTAGAAGGGACAGGATTTATTAGACTATTCCAGTGGGCAGGTGGGTCAGGTAGTGCTTGTTAGGGAGAGGAGGGGTTGCACTGATGATGATGATGGTCCTGAGGACGAGGTACAGACTAGAAACTAGAGAACGACTACAGAGCTAGAGAATGAATTAATATTACTCAATTGGAAAAACAGATAATCTCATCACATCCCAATGGGTCTTCTGTGGCCGCAGGGTGGGGTGCTCGGGGCTTCGGGGCCTTTTCCGCTGCTTGGAGGCGATACGATATAGTACCGACCTTATACACCAGAACCAATTGGGACAAGTCCCGTACACCCACAACACATAAAATAATGTCAATAAGTGTCATCCATGGACTTCTGTAAGACATTACTTTTCAATTGTAAAAGGCGTGAATGTATATAGCGCTTTTCTAGTCATACGACTCAAAGTACTTTACAGTGCATACCTCACATTCACTCATTCACACACACATACATACATCGATGGTGGCGGCAGCCGTGCAAGGCACACACCAGCTCAACGAGAGCAGTAAGGGGGTTAAGTGTCTTGCTCAAGGACACTTCAGCACACGACCAGGAGGACACAGTCAACACCTGGCCACGCCTGTCCAGCCAGCTTACCTGGCTGAGCTGCTCGCCCGACACCAAGCTGACAGTGCAGCTCAGTGTGACAGGGTGGCCGGTTACAGCACTGAGGTGGGTGGGGGCTGACACCTCAGCTCAAGTCCACACACACACACACACACACACACACACAGGTGGACTCATCACAGGCACAAACACACCACCAGCACCTACTTTGAACACACCCCCAACCCCCCCTGCTGGTTACGTCCGTCTCCTTTCCTCCCACATTTACTGCCATTACTATGACAGGCCACAAAAACTGTGCTCAGGTCATCCCACAGGTCGTCCACAGGACAGTGTTATTGCAGCAGTTCTTGATGATTAAAGAAAGAATAAAGAGTGACATTGCAGGTTGAGAAGTTGAACTCCACTCGCAGACTAACTCTGTCCTAGATGCAATGACATACAAATACTCGAGAAAAAAACACCAAAAATAAATAAATAAATTAATAAATAAATAGATAGATAGATAGATAGATAGATAGATAGATAGATAGATAGATAGATAGATAGATAATGTTTATTGTAGACTACCATTCATTTGGAATTGGGCTCAATATCTAAGGACTAAAACGATAGTATGTGACCGCCTTGCCACACTTCTATCTATTAGGACATTTTCAGTGGAAAAAGTACCATGAAAAGGTTGCAAGAGGAAAATACTACAACATAAGCCGAAGCATATGTTGGTAGACAGAAACAGATAACTAATGAACAAAAACAAAAACTACAACTGGATACTTCAGACAACTACTGTTAACATTTCAATCTATGTCAACACTTCAATAAGAACGTAAATATAATGATGCAAGTCTCGAAGTCGAAGAGATCTACACTGACGATGAAGAAAAGAACAACCTTAATAACAAAAAATAGAGGTGGAACAAAGTTCACAAATGAAAAAAAGTACAGAAGACATCCATGGAGTTAATAATACATTACATGATAACACTAAATCTCTAAGCCAAATATTACAGAATAAAAAAACAACACACACAGTCATACATCATATCACATATCCACATCAATTTGAGTTCCTTTCACAAATTAATTCACATTACTGAAAGGAACTGAAATTGATGGTTATTTATATTTATTTTGACATTAAAGCCACCAACCTACACATGAAAAAGACGAGACAAAAACAGCAAATGGTGTTAAGACAACTTCATACAACTATACAGTATGTCTACAAACCACAACACTTATAGGTGGTTATACAATTGGAACAGCTTGACAACATACAACATTATGCAGTACAATTACAACTTCCACTGGTCACTTTTTTTTAGAATTTCATACAGTGAAGACAGAATTGTAAGTACTGCTGTTAAACTGATCGCAGCACACTGCTTGTTCCTGGAATCTCCAAACTGAATCGTCCTGATGAAATGAGCCTCTTAATACGTATGGGGCAACAAGTTATATGTGAGGGCATCTACATTAACTTCTTTCATAGATATATCGTTTCAAAATTGATTTTTATTCTTCTTGTTAATGTTTTCCGCCTTTTATCAATTTGTGTTTCGTTGCTTTTTCCCCCCCAAGTCTTTTTCTTTAGTAATGTCTTCTCACACAGTGTGACTGACCTCTAAGGCTGGATGTTTGGACAATTGCTTCTTTATTGCCTATATTGCTTATTTATAGACATTTGGGGTACTTTTCGGCATCTGGAACAAGAATAAACATTAACTTTGTAAATATCTTATATAACAAACACAATAAATACATGTGATTTCACAAAAATAATAAATACATGCGATTTTTAATTAGCATTTTCTTACACTTCTTCTGCTAACTATCTACATTTGAAGAACACAGTAAATAGATCATTTGCCTGTAATGTAATACAGACAACATTTATTGGATATTAACATTAATTTGGAATTTGACTTATTATGGAAGGACTCGTCACAATTTAATGTCTTCTCCCTTTTCATTTTAACCCCGCTACGTTTAGCTGCAGGAAGCTGCATGTACATAAAATTTCTTTAAAACAACTGTCCATGTTTCCCTGTAAACCAGAACTTTGCATTGTTATAACTCACCGTGTTGTCTGTGGTAATAAAGTTGCGCTCTCAGTGATGGACAAGTAACCATTTGGGGCAGTGTCGGGCAATGACGATGCAGAGTATGTGAGGGTGGTCCAGTCCAGACAATTTCCATTATTTTCAAATCCCAACGACAGGTATCTGATCACGAGCTGTCCATGGTCCTAAGAGGTTTGATGCCATTTGTGGTTCAATGCCAATTTTGACCACTTTATCGCTATTCCCTATAACTTTTAGTTGTTTTCAACATCTTTTGAGTTTGTAAGAATTATTGAACCTTTTTTGTATTTTAAATTATTCAAAGTTTCAACAAGTTGCTTTTGGAGTACGTTTCGAAAACCACAGACTGCTGCACATTCAAGGCAACGCTATAGGATGCCATGACAGTAATTTTAAATATAAATAGAGCTTCAGGCAGCAATCGATGGGTTCAACTTTAGTTGTGTTGGGTGTGTTTTACAATTCCCTAAAACAGGATTTTCCTAGTTTACTTGAACGCAGCATGGCCTCCACGTTTCTTCAGTACTTTTATATTATTATTGTGACTGACCTTGACGACTTGATTTTTGGACAATGACAATGTGATAACATATATGTAACTTCAACATTAATTTGCATCTTCAATTGTAAATGTTAGACATGTTGAACATATTGTGAATTTACGTATATATATATATATATATATATATATATATATATATATATATATATATATATATATATATATATATAAAGTCAAACTGTTTATTATTTGGAATGTTGGAATGTTTGGAACATTGTATTAAACATAGTTCATCTTCTTGGCAATTCTTTTATTGCATAATCTCTTCCTGCAACATATTTTATTCTACAAGATTTTCTCCTATCCCAATAAAGATCAGTTCCTTTAACCAAAACATCATCTAGGTCATTTTTTGTCCATGTGGAAACATTCTGGATCTTGTTTTAAAGAACTGCTGTTTAACTGATTGCAGCACACTGCTTGTTCGAGTCTTCAAACTGTGACGCACCCTAATGAAATGAGCCTTTTAACACTGATATGTAACAATACATCTAAATCTATGTAATCACATAAAGATATATGCACACATAATGAAGAACACAACCTCATAGCCTCAGTCACATACCTTTATTTCAGCACCCAGGGTTAATTCTTTCACTTTTCTTTTTATGGTTGTTTTCTTCATTTGATTCCTGCTGTGAAGTTTGCCTCATCTTGAGCACATACCGTTTGTCGGGTCAAACTGAACATATATTTTGACTCCTGGGAAATAAACTGTTCGACTCAGAAAGCTGCTCGAGGACGTCTCTGACACGAACCTTGAACAAATAAAAACCAGCGTCTGTCTGCCTCTTTAAAACCACCGATTGACAAACTGCAGATTAAAGCGACCCTTTTATTTCTGTAACAGATACATATGGGGAGAGCTATCTTTAAAGGCTTCTTATCTACACTCTTTTCCAGATATAATTAACAATATATATACACACTACTCACAAAAAGTTTGGGATATTTGGCTTTCGGGTGAAATTTAGGGAAAATGTAAAAAGTTCACGCTACAGTGATATATCATGAAAGTAGGGCATTTAAGTAGAAGCATGCAATGGTGATTTCCTCATCTCAAACAATTGACTGAAACAAAAGCCAACAACAGTGGTGGGTTTACCACAACAAAAAATGTCAATGTCTCAATAACTTGTCATGTGCCCTTGAGCATCAATTACAGCTTGACAACCACGTCTCATGCTGTTCACAAGTCGACTTATTGTCTGCTGAGGCCTGGCCCCCCACTCTTCTTGAAGGGCGGCCCTCAGGTCATTGAGGTTCTGGGGCACAGAGTTATGAGCCTCTACACGGCGACTCAGCTGATCCCATAGGTTTTCTATGGGATTCAGGTCTGGAGAAAGTGCAGGCCACTCCAATTGAGGTGCCCCAGTCTCCAGCAGCCGTTCCCTAATGATGCCACCTCCATGAGCTGGAGCATTGTCGTCCATGAAGATGAAATGAGGCCTGTGTTGTTCATGCAGGGGCACAATGACTGTATTAATGATGTTACTCAGGTAGTATGGGCTTGTCACTGTACCATTCACAAAGTGTAGGACAGTTCTGTATTGACTAGACACACCTGCCCACACTGTAACACCACCACCACCAAAGGCTCGTCTGGTGACAACAGTGGCTGATGCGTAGTGCTCTCCTTGACGTCTCCAACATCGTTGGCGGCCATCATTTTTACTCAACGTGAAATGACTTTCATCAGAGAACAGCACTGAGGCCACTGGTCCCTCGTCCAGCGTAAATGCTCCCTGGCCCGTGCAAGACAATGATGCCTGTGCCTGGTGGTGTGGTCAGGTACCCTTGCAGGTCGTCTAGCACGCAGACCACGCTGATGGAAACGGTTTTGAATGGTCTGACGTGACACTTGGGTGCCTCTCACCTCCCTTAAATGTGCCTGGAGTTGAGTGGCATTCATCATCCGGTTCCACAGGGCACTGTTCACAATGAAGCGCTCATCAGTGTGGGATGTGGCCAAAGGACGTCCACTTCTATGCCTTTCTGTGACTCTTCCAGTGTCTCTGCATCTCTGTTGCAAGCTGCTGATGACACTCTGTGACACTCTAACCTCAGTGGCCACTTCCCTCTGAGAACATCCTGTTTGAAGCCTCACAATGGTGAGGTACTGTTGATCAGTTGTTAGGTGTCGTCTTGGGCTCATGATGTAAAAATGTGAACAGCATGATGAAGAGGACTGTTTAAATACCAATTCTAATTGAACCAGGAAATGTATTGGTCGATTCATGGATCAAACACCTGTTGTGAATTTTGCCGTTCAGCTCCTTGTTAGAGAACAGCAAGTTGTGCAAAAAGTACTGAAACATTGAACAGTTGGACATTCAAAAGTTTAGAGGTCAAATTAAGTTCACTTGTAAAGGTTATAGTGCATTTTAGGTTCATCCTGAAATTTCATCCGACAGCTGAATATCCCTATCTTTTTGTGAGTAGTGTATATATAAAATTTACAATAACAATATCGGTTATTTTAGTTTTCTTCCCAACTTTAAAAAAAATTGTTTCATAGGGTTTTTTGACAGTATTTTTCTTTAGTGTTCTCTTTTAGAACAGCGTGACTGACCTCAAGGGCCGGATTTTTGGACAATTGCTTCTTAATTTTCTGAGACTTTCACCTGTTTTTCAACATTTGGAACAATAATTAAACTCTAATTGTCTGTCATAATAATAAATACGTGTGATTTCACAAACACAATAAATGTTTATGTCCATGTTTGTCTCTAAACAAAACCACGTCATTGTTATAACTTACCGTGTGTCTGTGTAAGTAGATGTGGATGAAGCCTAATAATAGTGATTCATTTTATTTCATTTAATAACGGAATACTAAAATGTTATTATATATTATTTATTTATATCACCCCACTTCTTCAACTCTCAGATGATCGACTGGTCATGTTTTGTAGGAAAAATCGACTTGATGCAGAGTAACAAATTGTTTTTATTGCGAAAAATGACGAGACTGGTCTAAAAAAAAAAAAAAAACGTGAATAAAAGCAAACATTTTGAAACACTCAGTGAAAACGGACTTGATGGTCACTGAAGAGGGGACTGGGTGGGTATCAGGCCAGGGTTTAGAAACTTGTGAAAGCTTCCAGGACCTTTGGGAACTCTTCCAGAACCATCTAGAACCTTTCTGGAACCTTCTGGTAAAAGTCTTCGAGAAACCTTCCGGGAACTTCTGATGGGACATTCCAGAACCTTCTGATGGGACCTTCCAGAACTGTCCAGAACCTTCCAGATTGAACCTTCTAGAACCTTCCGGAGCGCTCTCTGTCCCTGGAGCGCCGGCGCTCACGGTCCCTGCCGCCGCCGCCGCCGCCGCCGCCACCGCCACCGCCGCCACCGCCGCCACCGCCACGGCCTCGTTCCCGTTCCCTGGAGCGGGAGCGACGCTCCCTGGAGCGAGAGCGAGAGCGGTGCCTAGAGAAAGGACAGAATTTCAATGCGAGTTTTAAGGGAAAGCCTATCATCTAACGAAAAACACCTTATGAAGAAAATACTTTGGAAATCAAAATTTTAAAGTAGTTCTTTGTAAAGCACCATGAGCAGTTCTAGAAAAGGACAATTTTCTCTCCCAAATTTTCTACCCCGTAAATATAGTAAAACCAACCAAAAGATATCAGCCAAAGACTAAATACTCATAGGAATTTATATATACAGTGGGGCAAAAAAGTATTTAGTCAGCCACCAATTGTGCAAGTTCTCCCACTTAAAAAGATGAGAGAGGCCTGTTATTTTCATCATAGGTTCACCTCAACTGAGAGACAAAATGAGAAAAAAAATAAAATAAAAAATCAGGAAATCACATTGTCTGATTTTTAAAGAATTTATTTGCAAATGATGGTGGAAAACAAGTATTTAGTCAATAACAAAAGTTCACCTCAATACTTTGTTGTATACCCTTTGTTCGCAATGACAGAGGTCAAACGTTTTCTGTAAGTCTTCACAAGGTTTTCACACACTGTTGCTGGTATTTTGGTCCATTCCTCCATGCAGATCTCCTCTAGAGCAGTGATGTTTTGGGGCTGTCGCTGGGCAACACGGACTTTCAACTACCTCCAAGGATTTTCTATGGGGTTGTTTTTAACCAAGAAGTTCTATTTTGGTTTCATCTGACCATATGACATTCTCCCAATCCTCTTCTGGATCATCCAAATGCTCTAGCAAACTTCAGACGGGCCTGGACATGTACTGGCTTAAGCAGGGGGTCACGTCTGGCACTGCAGGATTTGAGTCCCTGGCGGCGTAGTGTGTTACTGATGGTAGCCTTTGTTACTTTGGTCCCAGCTCTCTGCAGGTCATTCACCAGGTCCCCCCGTGTGGTTCTGGGATGTTTGCTCACCGTTCTTGTGATCATTTTGAACCCACGGGGTGAGATCTTGCGTGGAGCCCCAGATCGAGGGAGATTATCAGTGGTCTTGTATGTCTTCCATTTTCTAATAATTGCTCCCACAGTTGATTTCTTCACAACAAGCTGCTAACCTATTGCAGATTCAGTCTTCCCAGCCTGGTGCAGGTCTACAATTTTGTTTCTGGTGTCTTTGACAGCTCTTTGGTCTTGGCCATAGTGGAGTTTGGAGTGTGACTGTTTGAGGTTGTGGACAGGTGTCTGTTATGCTGATAACGAGTTCAAACAGGTGCCATTAATACAGGTAAGGAGTAGAGGACAGAGGAGCCTCTTAAAGAAAAAGTTACAGGTCTGTGAAAGCCAGAAATCTTGCTTGTTTGTAGGTGACCAAATACTTATTTTACCGAGGAATTTACCAATGAATTCATTAAAAATCCTACTATGTGATTTCCTGGATTCTTTCCCCCCATTCTGTCTCTCATAGTAGAAGTGTACCTATGATGAAAATTACAGGCCTCTCTCATCTTTTTAAGTGGGAGAACTTGCACAATTGGTGGCTGACTAAATACTTTTTTGCCCCCCTGTTTATTTTTTCAAAATAATATAAGAACTAGAAAGTAACCGAAACTCCTTTTACATGAGAAAAGGCTTGAGATTTCCAGAAACATTTAGGTCAATTCGCATTGCTTTAAACATCCTGTGAGAACTTAAAATCGGTGAAAAGGGCCCTTTCTCAATCTGCGTTCTTGTCTGTACTTGTGTTCTTGTGGACTTGTGAAACGTCATCAGTCGCAGCCCAAGTACTGTTCCAATTCAAAGTACGCATCAAGCCAAGTCCAGTCCAAATGCCTGGATGTGGACTTGCTCCGCCCATTTTATCAAGGATGCATCGGTGGTGACTTGTGTGGACTTGGGACAGCCAAGTATCCCAGAATGCATTTCGCGGGAACCCAGCAATACTCACAAAATCAAAACACATACAAGACAATTACTGTAAATGTGGAAGCAGATGCTAGATCTTGCTGTGTCAGGGTTAAATGTGATGCCTTTTAAAGCAGTGTGTAGAATTTACGGAACGTACTTGGCAGAAATGGAATATTATATTCATAAGTATGTTTTGATTATAATTAGTGGTCGATCGATATGGGTTTTTCCAATGGCGATGCCAACATTTAGAGAGCGTGGTGGCCAATGGCCAATATAATGCCGATATGTTGTTTTTGTCTACATCTGATAAAATACAGCAATTAATATATATGTATAAATATATAACAAATGAGACAAAATTGCTGAAGTTATGAATATTTATTTACCACTAATGTTTTTTGTTTTAAAAAAAAAAACTGTCTCAATGACATATTTTCACAGGTTATCAAAAAACTAAACTTTGTAAAAAAAGAATTATGAATGAAAAATATATAATAATAAAGTGCATCATAATAAAGTCTGGTCGGGAAATACAATCTCCCCATTACAGAAGTGTAGGATTTATAACTTACATGTAAAGTATTTATACAAAACATCCAGTTTTGACTTAATTAAGTCCCATAGCAACAGAAAGCAACAGGGAGACGTGCGTCCCTGCAGTCGTGACAGTGGGGACGCATGGGTGTTTGTTTTGAATGGGACGGAACAGCCCCTTAACTCAGTTGTGTTTAAAATTTGTTTCATACATGTAGGAAACAAAAAATAAATAAATCAAGCTAAAATAAAAAGCAGACACGGGATCCCGCCATGTTACACCGCCATGTGGAGGGGTATTCAGTTGGTTGCGATCTGCAACCTCACCAGTAGATGCCACTAAATTCTACACACTGCACCTTTAAGACTAATTTTAACATCATTAATAACAAAATATAGGAATTTTAGACAAATCATGCCTCTCATGAAATCAAGTACTTCTGATAAGTACTATATACTTAGCATAAATGTAAATAAAAGGTAAAATGGTAAGGTAAATATATAAGATTATAAAATGCTGAAATGAAATCCTCATTATCTAATTAGTATTTCATGACTTAAACCCTAGGATTTGTATAATATACTATATATTTTATTACACATATTAGTATAACAAATATATAGTTAAAATAACAGCTTAAGTGTATAATGTTGGAATGTTAAAATTACGACCTCAAATTTCGGACTATTTCATGACATAAAACAGCCTGATATTTGTCAAAATTTAATTTAAGACATTTTAGAACTTTTTTGTTGAGGGGTTAGAAATCCTCAAATACCTTTTCCTCCGGCGGCCGTACAGCTCCCTACGCAACTCCCTGGAAATGGGCTTCAGGTGCATGAAGTTACAGAATCCTCCTCTGGTGCACTCTCTGCAGGGAGCCACAGAACACCAAGTTTTAATTCAAGGATTTTTGAACACGGTTGTGAGTTAAAAGGCCTTGTGTTTGGGCTTGGGTTTTTCTGGTGCTGTGAAAATGTTTCAAATTCCACTTAATATACAAGTAACAGAAATAAAGTCTTGTGTTGCAAGATGGAAATTGCAAGGTCTGCACCAAGTCAACAGTTCCAGCAGATCAGCAGCTCTGTGTTCATCAGAATAAGTTTCATTCTGAAAGTGACGACTATTCAGAGTTCGTGAGGTCAGACTCATTTTTAAGATTCGGTTCTTTAAACTAGTTTTTACTCAGTAAAAATAGTCGTTTAAATTTAGCGGACGACTCTTCTTGGTAGATTTGGTTCAGTTGGTGTAAGGCACGTTAGGGAGGAAGGACTTCCTGAACCAACGTATGAAACCATTCTATTATTTCAATTTCCCATTCTCAATTTAAGAAAAAATTAATAAAAATAAAATTATCGGCCATTTACCACCCGAAATTAAATGGCATTTTAGTAACAAATTAATTGAAATAATTTCTGTATCAGAGTGAGTTTGTTCTGTGATTAACACAATCACAGAACAAACTTGCTGTGATACAGAAATCAGCGTATCGTATAATTCGAGATTTCAGTATCAATGAAGAAAAAGTGGTATCACACTATATCGTCTCTAGTTGTAAAGCATTCTCTGTTGTATACAACTTTTTCCAGAACTACTTCAAACGCTGCATCAGCTGTGCTAGTTCAGGTGTGTCCGGAAGGAATGGAACTGGTGACACTGCGGCGACTCACCCCATCTCGTACTGGCGGCAGCAGGCTTCCCTGAAGTCGGTGACGGGGGAGAGCTCGGCCTGGATGGGTTGGGCATTGAACCAGCGATTGTTCAGGTCCATCACCGCCTTCTCCGCATCCTCCTCTCGTCGGAACTACACAAAAAGAGTAGTAACACCACCCATCAGTATCCTAAACATTTGAAAAGGACCATACCTTTATGTTAAAGCATTCTGTGTTCATTAAAGTGGTAATGCGCAAGATTATTTAGCTACAAAAATCCCATTCTGATATTTTTTTAAGATGGTACTTGATGAGAAGCTTTGTTGTATTTGCATGATGCCGGTGCTCCTCTATATGCCGTTTCCATTGTTGCTGGCAGGGTCCGCCACGCACAAGTAATGAAAGGCAGCCGTGAACATTTTTCAAATTCCACTTGAAAAAAAATAAAATAATGGAAATTAGCTTTTGTGCTGCAAAATCAAAACTTC
Organism: Zeus faber; assembly: GCF_960531495.2. Taxonomy (NCBI): domain Eukaryota; kingdom Metazoa; phylum Chordata; class Actinopteri; order Zeiformes; family Zeidae; genus Zeus; species Zeus faber. The sequence continues at coordinate 27,330,738 of NC_137189.1, forward strand.
AAGGCTGTACTAATTCATAAGTTCCAGTCAGGACGGCAGCTCGGAACAAGTTTAACTCTGAAGGTGACAACTATTCGTAATGACAAAAGGTTCAACTGTTTTTTGAGACGAGTCACCCAGCAAATAAATAAATAAATAAATAAATAAATAAATAAATAGTCCGGTTTTACTCTTTGTTCAATTGGTTCAGTTTGTTTAATGCACAGTGAGCAAGGGAGGACTTCCTGAGCGATAAACGAGCGTTAAATTGCGATCAGTTTGTGAAATGAGGATTTACTGCCTCATCCCACTCTTTTCAGAATGGCTCCCGAGTCATTTAACAGAGTTGTTACGTTGCTACGAGCAAATCATTTGAGTCTTGCATCAATATTAGTACGGCCATAACAATAAGCACAGTTCTACATGTTTCTACGTACGTTTTACTAGTTAACAGGATACCCTGGAATTGTACTGTAAAAAGTGTGAAAAACAGATAAAGCCCCTTTTCCTATTTGTGCTGTGATCTGTACATGTATTGACAATGTTCTGTATTGGCGGCATGTGGGAAAGGATGTTCCATGAAAGTTATTCCTCACTCTCGATAAGTACAGTATCATTACGCGGAAAATGCCGATACGGCTGTGAATGGAAATGTGTGGGAATGGAAGAGGTAACATCGCTGCAAAATTGGGGTGGAGCTGAATCCAAATAAAACACAAATAGTGGGGTTTTATGAATATTTATTTCAAACAAATATTTAGAATATATAGAATATAATAAAATAAAAAATTTGATTCAAACCGTGGAGCTCGGCTGTAAAGACGAGAAACTGTAACACGTCCAGTCTCTACGGAGACAGGTCTTTATATTCTTAAAATGTATCATTTTTCAAATTAAAAATGCCACTGAGACCCTAGACGTGTATTTTGCAGTCAGGGGGTGAGGTGCAGGGAATTCTATTTTGCTGCCTAGTGTTGCGCGAGCATTATGTCGTATCCGTAACAGTCATGTGGGAAAGGACTTCATATGAAAGTTTTCCGTAAAGGAGGCCAATGTGGGAATGACTACCTACTGCCTTTTCCGTACACTTCTTATCCAGCAAGGTTACTGATTCCATGTGGGAAAGGGGCTTGAGACTCAAAACTTGGTTCAGCTTTGGGCAAATTGGAGCTATCCTTTCATTTCATTTCAAAACAAGACAATATCAAACTAAAAAACATGAACATAAAACATGGACATCTCTCCGACACATACCTTGACGTAGACGTTTCCCACCAAGTGGTCGCCCAGGTTGTCACACACGTTCATCTCCTCCACCTCTCCGTACTTCTCCTCCATCTCCGTGAACACCTCCTGGAAATGGGGGTTTCGAGGTTGAGATGGTACAGACTGGGAACAGGGTCGTACAAAAAAAAAGGTCTCCTCCGGGCCTTGTGAAAGCCTTGAATAAAGACGTTTGATTAAAAATATAATAATAATAATCCAGTCACACATATTTGAGCAATTTCATGTTTGTTTTTTTTACCTCCAAAACATCACTTCCAGAGTAAGAGTGGTACATTTTGGACAACATTTCTAACTTGAAATAACTGAGGTTAGCACCAGAAGTTCTACATTTTCAGGTTACATTTTAAAGACAAGCAAACTCATTTGATTTCTCCATTTTTCACTGAGCAAATCCTTCTCTTTTATATTAAGTTTCCAAACATAAGCTCCTTTGATACATGCACTGCAACCTTGCAATTATACAGACATTACCCGGAGGAGCTGTATGCATGAACGCAAACGTCCAAATAATTTGGAGCGGACATTACCCAGACTTTACCCAGCCAGCACCCAAGTACAAAGTCTGCTTAATGGCCAATATGAGTGGTATGAGTGAACAGAGCAGGTGATTCTCCAAAGAATTCACAGCGAGCGAGCGGGTGTGTCGCATGTTGATGACATCTGTCATGCACCGGGTTTGGTTATTTACCTTTGTGCGAATCTTCGTACATGAAGCGTAGCTGCTTCATACTCATTTCTGCTTTCCTTTATATTCCTTTCCACTCTTTAATTTACATTATGTCCAAATACATGGAGTATCAACGCCAAAATGATAAGTCAGTAGCCACGTCCGCCATCTTGGGTGTGCTAAAACTCTGCAGGGTCATACGTCATTGCATCACGTCCTGCCTCCTGCACGCTCTACCTTACCTCTGTGCCTCGTCTAAACCAAACGATGTGTGACACGGACAATCTCCGGTTGGACAATGTCTGGACCTGATTATCCGGACATTGTCCGTAGTGCATTTGTGAAAGCAGCTATGCAGAGGTATAGCCCGCTTATCCTTAACATGTGAAAAGTCGTAGACAGTGCAGCAGATCTGATTGCCCAGGGCAACTGTTATTGTCAAGCCCCGTCCATATCTCACTCTTGCCAAAATGTCAACACATTGTGGACTGTACAGTCTCTTTAAAACCCAGTGCATGGATTGAATTCAGCACAAATTCATGAAAACCCACTCGTAAACAGATTTTAATTGAACCTTGGATCTGATTCTGTTTTGGTCAAATGTCAAGTTTGCCTGGAAAACTCAACACCTTCCCCACTTCTAACAAACATTCAGGAATTGGAGCAGTCACGGTTATTATACAATGGACTGATGTCATTATTTGAGCTGACCACTTCAGCTTACCGTTTGATTCCAAAAATAATATGATTCCATCAAAATTCAAGAGGAATTTTAAAACCAATGTCAGAAATGTCACAATAAATACAACGTGAATTAGCTGTGTTTTCACCAGCTGGTTTTAGGCTAAATTAACTGCCTACCCAAATGTTTATGTTCCAATGTGGAAGAAGGTGGATATGTATTATTATACTGTTAAGGAAAAAAAAAAAAAAAAAAGCCCCACTTCATTTGACAAACATAATTACTTGTACAACAATTAATCGTCAACATAAAATCTCCCAATAGTGACAGCCTCATCAGGAATAATATCTGAGACGATACAGAACCTGCACTAGAGCCAATGTGGAAACAGTTTTTCATTGCGACATATCAAACTTGGGACGACAGAACTCTGGTTGGTTGGTTGGCTGTTTCCCCCCCTCAAAAAGCCACCATCCCATCCACGTGACAGAGTGCAGAAAGCAGACAGCGTGTACATAAAGTAAACACCTGCCACTAAACCAACAGTAGACAGCTACATCGCCAGGCTAATGTCAATATTGACACACCGTGCCGCAAACCAGATTGATGCATGTAAATGTCAAATGCATGTCCCCGGACCACCTTAGGGGGTTTGGAATCTCCACACCATATTTTCCCAAAATAACAGCGCCCAAACAACATTTTGCATAGGGCCCCCACTAAGATAGAAACTGCCCTGCACCCACCCCTACTATACAGTACTGTAACTTCAATCCCAGATAATATCTAGACTCATCACTCTCACTCTCTCGCTCAACCCCCCCCCCCCCCCCCGAGACCAGATCGTTAAGCAAATTGGTCGATAAGGGAGGACTGTTTGAATGGTCTAAATAGCATTTAAAGACTGTTTTGTACTGTTTAACAGTGTCAAAAAAAGTGCCGATGGCTTGTATTTGTTGGGTTAAATCTACATCCATAATGAGTGTTCCCACCCCCAATAAATCTCAACGTGATTAAACTGCAATAGACTATTAATATTATTATCCCACCTATATGAAACATTGAACCCTGAGCCTCGTCTGGTGATGAGCATCACATCCCACACGTCTCCACTCACCTCGAAGAATTCGTCGTAATGTTCCTGCATCTCCACGTCGCTGACGGCACCTGAGGATTCCAACAGAGCCAATAAGAGTGCAGCGAAACGCCTCTAAACTTCCATATCACACCTACAAATAACTGCTGCAGTATCGACTGGTGCTTTGCTGTATATAATATATGATAAGCCTGTGCTATCTTTAACACGCGGCATCGCATAAATGATAAATAATGCACAGAGAAAGAAGATATTTCATTATAAAGCATGTTTGCAGTTTAACACTTTGACATTCCGCAGTCACGTTTACACTGAATCAGCTCGCTGCGATATGCCCCGCCTCTCTGCAAGAAGGAGGATTCTGCATTGACCGAGGGCCCAGATGCGGGGAATAAATTCAAACTCTTAAGACAAATTTCTGGGTCTGAGACTACGACCAGAAGCCACTGTTGCTAAGCAACTAGCAAGCTAGCGTGCTTAGAACTTTGCCAAAACTAAGTTATGCATAAAAAAATAATGACTCATGTTATTAAGGTTAACGCTCGGAGTCACCATATTCCCGATGAATATCTATTTCTATATGAATTAATTGGATGTATTTGTTGATTTGTGCTCGGTTGGCAAACTCTATAAATTAAGTTTTCAGCTTTCTTTCATTCAGTAAAAATGGTCAACGTTCAGCCAAGCAAACTTCTGGCTATCACAAGAATAAGCTGGGGGGGGGACGACGACGACGACTAAATTCTCCCATTTTAGTCAATATATTTTAAGGTGTGAAATCCAGACCCATGCACTACGGCGGCCACTAGGGGTGAAGGGTTCTGGGGGAGTACTTCCGACAGTCTGATCCATCATCTGATTCAGTGTAAAAGCAACTTAACACCAAAACCTCTTAGTGGGCCATCAACTCAACTAACATCTCCAAGTTCTACGGCCCGGTAATTCGATACGATAGACACTGACAAATACATACACACAGTATATATACATTGATATTAGCTCTAAACATCAGATTCAATGTGTTAGTGTAAAGTATTTGGAGGGGATAGTAACAAAACAACAGATACTTTTTTCAAGTTAGCTTAAAAATCTAGACTAGACGGCTTTGAAGAGCCCACTATTTAAAACATTGCTTTCCTGAACAGGTGGTAGAAGTGTATTTTTATTTTTTTTCTTCGATTTTAATACAATTTTCTAGTGGTGTAATGTTTTACAGTAAATACAGTGAGCATGAATTCATGTTTCCAAACCTATAAGCACCTGTTTTTTTTATGAGCAATGATTAAATAAACGGCACAAGGTAAAAACCTGGCTCAAATATAATATTTTATAGATGTTTTGTTTTCATGTGAGGTAATAAAAAGGTAAAAAAGCTTTGTTGTTAAGAAGTAACCTGGTCCAGGTCCTGCGTACGGAGGGGAACTTACAGTGCATACCGTCAGCAGATTGGGCAGAGTTTTGAGGGTTACGGTAAATGTTCAAGAGGGCAATGGTCTGAAATACAAAACGTACACTTTTGTGACACAAATCAGGCAGAATATGGAGTCAGGCAGAGTGTGTAATGGGGGTAGAAATGAGTAACAGTTAGAGTCCTGCACCAGGTTGTCGGGCGCTTGGGGAAGACGTGGGGAAAGAAAATAAATAAATCAAAACAGAATGAAGAAATACAGTACATGAGCACTGAAGGAGAAGGTCGGCCTGGCAACGATAGAATCTGCAATCACAGGGATCTCAGAAGCGGCCATTTTGAAACGTCTTTGGTAACGTTTGGGGCGGGAAATTGAATTATTTTTAGGAACTGACTTTATTAAGCCAATAGGAATGCACCAATATTACATTTTTGGGTTCAGTAGAGATTAGATCAACATGAGCTATGGAGACCCCCTCCCCAGGGGTCCACCGAGAGGTTCCAGGGGGTACCCAGCAATGATTCATAGTTCAACTTCACCATTATTTGATTTCAGGGGCTTTGAAAGATTGAGCTGTTCAATACCAGGGGTTCTCAATGTGGGGCCCGGGGTAAAATTATTATTAAAGTAATTTCATTTCCAAGACGTTAGCACAGTTACAGAATGCCCAGTGTTGTACCCACTGTTTGGAGGCAAGTCTCACTTTTATATCCCTAACTATAGTAGAGAGTGAGACACTAAACCAGATCCAACAATAGACATATTGATCTCAGATTGGATGCCAGAGATCTGATCAAATTAAAGGGTCTGTGGCCTCGTGAGGATCAAACTGAGGATCCTTGATGTGCAAAAGATTGAGAACCATTGCATTAGAGCATAATGAATGATTAATATATTTTTTCTACATCTACATCAAGCATGCCACCATGCATGTCCGATTTTTAAATATAGGGTTGTATTCTCTATAGAGATATTTCTTACTTTTATTGGTACATTCCTAGGAGCTGTTTGATCAGCCATGGACCAACACTCATGTCCCCTGAAGGGCCTTTTGACAGAAGGCTGTACAAAACAATTAAATAATCCTTTCAATTCCAGTCAATTGAGTTCAACATCTGGAAGACAATGGAAGCAGAAAGAATGGCTGATTTAAAGATCCCCATTTGGAAACATAAGCCAGACGTCATCGAAGGAGAACAATCACAGAGTCAGACCACCACACACCTACCTGCACCAGGCGATGCTGCCTCAGGGATAATGGTCTGAACTACAGGACTAAAGTACCACTAGTGACTGTTAAGGACCAGCGATTAGGTACTGCAACTGATATTTGAGCCAGATTTGACATGACTCTAAATTATAACATAATATTGTATCACTAGATGACCTTTGTGCTTATTTTCCTGTACCAAGTTTACAAGGAACTTTCTTTTTTAAACCGCAGTATATGTACACTGTGAATGACACTGCCGATAATGATAGTTCTTGAACAAAGAAGCTGTGTTCTTTGAATAAAAGAATGTCATAGAGAGATCTAAAACTAGAGTCGACACCGCGCTAGTTTTCACAGGATGGCAAGCCCCAGGGAAACAAAGGACTCAGTGGGACAGTTGGACTCCTGAGTTGACGTGCCATTCTGGCTTGTTTTGATCCGGTTATGATGGACTAGGGCTCCCTCTAGTGGTCAGAAATCTCAAGCGTAATACTAAGTGCCGCTGGTCAGAGAAAAATGAATCCAGACTTGGAGACCATTGGCACTAACCAGCTATCGAACTAAGCAAGCCTATTTTATTTTGTCAGGATTTTGGGAACAATATCAGAATATGCTGTTTTTCCCCAACTAACAGGCCAAACTGCTGGGATTTATTATATTATCATATATACTATTATGGTTTTTCTAGGAACAAGAACTCAGCACCTCTGACACCAACAGATGTTTGGACTTACAGCGAGAGGCGTCGGCTGTCTGAGCACTGTTTTGGGGATTACGGTAGATGTTTTGAATCAAGATGGTCTGCAGAGGGGAAAAACAAAATAAAAGGGGGGGAAAAAAGAAGAAGAAGAAAAAAAAAAAAAGCAGCATCAGGGGATTGTCCAGCGAAATGGCAGCCCCCCCGCTCTGATCATTGGATTATGTCCAGTTCAGGTCGAAAAAAAAGGGATGCACTGATACTGATACAGTATCAGGCCCAATAGATTTGCTGTTGTACTCAAAAAAAAAAAATGCTCCAATACAGGCATAGCGTGATGGAGTTACATTAAGTCCCTGTTTCAGTTTATTTGGGGAACTCAGTGTTATATCAGCTTTCTCCAACCAAGAAGCAAATACATGTGAAAATAACTCAGGTGTTCAAGGTGAATCAGTGATCTTATTATCGATTGCTTGTCTCAACTCTGAAAATTCTGCAAAGCCTGAAATAAAAAACTTGGTGTTGAGAGTGAAATGTACATTCTACAGATCAATTCACATTCACAAATATCAAATCACAGTTACATTTGAATTCAGGGGGACAAGGACCATGCGACAGCAAGGGCCGAGACTGAGCGGGTTTCCAGTCAAAGCGATTACTTCACCAGACTATCAATGATCCGATCAGCTGCTGTCCTTGAGCTGAAGCGAGAGCGGATCATTAATAATCAAGACGGCGTGGTGATTGATTGGAAGGAAAATGCTCACTCTCTTGGCGCTTCATCATTTACGGATCATCCACAAACTCTAGAAACTCTAGCCAGACTCTGATAAGTGAAGCACACTTATCAGAGTCAAAGAAAAAAAAAAAAAAAAAAAAAAAGAACTTATCGAAGAACGTGCTTGTATGAGAGAATGATGGATGTGAGACGGAGCAAAGTGTAGCGTTATTTTACCCAAGCTGAGAACAAAGTAGACCGCTCATTGTGTGGGATGAAGCTGTCTGACCACGGTTCTACTACTGTGATGCGGAGTAATTTGCAACTTTGGCACAAAAGTACTAAACTGAAAGTCAGAGTAGATGAACAACAGAAGCGATTGTGGAAAGTGGCGGAAATTATTCAGTGGATGGATTATAAACAATTGACCGTCTGCTACCAAGCCGCGTTAACATAAGGTGAGGTGTTGCCGATTGATTATTATCGTAATATCGGCGGTTCACGTGTGCATGTTGAACCATAAGGGGCTTATCGAACGGTTCCATAACATTCCGTGTACTGTTGCATCCCTAGTAATTACGTGTGGTTAAGGGTCTCTATGTTGGCGGGGGGGCGGGGTGATGATGTCACAGCTAGTCGACTAATAGACTGAAATTCTTGTTGAACTTGAACTTGGTCGCCGCCCACAAAAAAAAAAAATAACAATAACAATGCAAATGCCCATCTCAAACCTAAAATAAACAAAATAAAACACAGAAGCCTCCACTTTCATGATATAATAACCGTATTTCCTCAAATATAAACCAGTAGTCAAATGAAAACCGGGTCTCCAATAAATGCCCGGGGCGTGGCCTACAAGAAAAAATACAAGCCTGCCTTAAATAAAGACCGGGGGAAACTGATCAGAGCTGCAGCACTGTTCCTACTGCTGCGTAGCAGATGACTTGTTGGGGCAAATGCCCTGCTCTCACTGTCCAGACTCCAGTGCTCCAAGCAGGAAGTGGGGCGTTCAAGGTGAACTTGGAAAACAAATTCCTCCGTCCGCTTTCACTACTCTACACTAGCTCTCTTTTTTCACCATACATGTGTTAGCATGGCACCTAGATGGAAGTCTGGTTAACAATTCATACAAAAATATGATCAAATATACTTATTAAACAGTGGGAATTGGATATAAAGGCCTGCCTCTTATATAAGCCTGCTTCCAATAAAGGCTGGATACCCTCTGCAGTTGAGGTAAATAGAAGTCCCGGTCACTATTTGAGAAAATACGGTAATCAATTAAGTGTTTGGTTAAAATGTATCAACCCCCCCACAAAAAAACCATTAATGACAAAGAATTACAAATGATTAAACATATATTTCAGAAGTGTATGAATGTCAAATTTTGTCTATTTTGATCACTTTTTATTGTCCCCGGGGTAAACCTAGGATATTTTATATTTATATATAAAAATAAAGCAGGTATAACAACACACATAATAACCAGTTTAACTAGACTGTGTGTTACTCACCTGGCTGAAGGTGGGCTTGTTGTGCAGTCTTGAGCAGCGGTCTCCATGTCGGCACGCTCCGATTTTGAAGTAAAACGAACAATTGACCCTAGCAGAAGTTTAGCCACAACAAAAAATAAAAGTTTCATGCCACTTCCAACAAGACATAATTTGACGGGTAGATAGAAACATCTGGAGCGTACATAACAGACACTCAGAAAAATCAGTTCCAAAGCGGAACTCTCAGCGTGGAGTGCATACATCAACTATTCTACACGCTCTGTATATATTGTATGGTTACACATTGGGCTGTGCTGTGATCTGAGGCTAGATATCTTCTCTCTATCAACAAAACGAAACTTTGAAAAAACCTACAGAATCTAGACAGTGAAGTAATGGCATTTCCAATGGTGATAACACCCACATTACTAATAACTGTTTCTCTCTCTATTCATTGTGTACAAATATATTTATGAGAGCCCCAAAAGTTCTCCTGAAAATATTTAATTATCGATATCACATTTTTAAAAAATGTGATAATTGATGTGGTCATTATGTCACATATAATGCATAATACATTGGATATGTATGATTATATTGGTTTATATATCTATACGTAAACTATATATATATATATATATATATATATATACATATATATATATGGTCTATATATATATATATTGATTATTATTGATTGGTTATTTGTTATCTTTTTGAGTCTTATTTTATTTTTATTTATATTATTCTATTCACTAACTGCATTACGTTTTGGGAATCAGTTAGCTAGATAGAAATTTGGTTAGCTATTATGTTCGGTTTAGTAACTATTGTGCATAATCTCCAGGTGTGCTGCAAAGAGATGTCACTTCATATATGTATGAAAGTATGTATATGTATGTGACGAATAAACCTCCTGAATCTTGAATAACTTTCTGCTGCACTCCACTGGCTGCTGAGAGCAAAACAAGCCTCCCCTCCACTCCACTCCAATCCACTCCACTCCCAACCAACAGATCAGCTGCAATAAGACCTTATTTTACATTATTTAAAAAAAAAAGCTGTTAGTTTTAACCGAGACCAAAAAACGAGTGATATTTAGCTGAGTTTTGGTTAAAACAACACAACACGCCTCCAGGGTTTCATTCAAAGCGTCAGCCATTAGCGAACTAGCACGCTAACTTTTAAACGCTGCTCGGTCAAAAGAGCTGCTAAAAGAGCACCGTGTCGCATTTAATAAGAATATTTATACATTCAATTTATTAATGCTGCATTTATTAAATACGTTTTGTAATAAAACAGTAAATCCAACTTACTTGTCTTTCTCCGTACCGAAAATGGACGCCAGGTACTCCGCCATGTTCAGCTCCTGAGGGCGGGGACGTTTTAAAATACGTCATAAGTGTGCGCGGCACGTTTTCTGTCGCACGCTAGTGACTCATTCAAAATGCAGGTGTTGCGTGTCGCCACACAGGGACGCTAACACGCTGCTAATTATTATTATTATTATTATTATTATTATTATTATTATTATTATATTATTATTATTATTATTATTATTATTATCATTATTATTATTATTATTATTATTATTATTATTATTATTATTATCATATTACAAGAAAAATGGCATTAATATTAACCATTAAAGGTATCATAGTGATATAACTGAGCAGTGCTTAAAGTATCAAAATTATATAAAATAAAGAAAACAATATTTACAGTATTTACTCTGCAAAGTCCAGAAAATACAGAAGAATAATAGACAAAAAAAATTGCTACACTGAAAAAACGATCTCAACCTTGATTATTATGCCTTAATTAACTATATAAACTTGTTTTTAAATGCAGTGTCAGTTTGTTTCATTTTTAATTCGATCGAGATCTAGAACATTAAAGATGTTCTTGCCTCCTATCCTCCTATACCCTTCTCATCTCCTCCTCTCATTTCCTCCTCTTCCCTCCATACATTTTTTCAGCTTTAACTTTTAGGTTTTATTTTTTAGCTCCCTTTTTGTTTACCATTTTCTCTGGCAATATATAGCAATATAACATTCTTATTCGTATTTGTAAACTGCAACATTAAACACTTTTTTGTTTTCCATTTCCAAGATGTTTGCAGGTTCTAGAAACCAATTGAATTGAATGGTTTGAATTGAATTGAATTGAATTGAATTGAATTGAATTGAATTGAATTGAATTGAATTGAATTGAGGTACAGACAGGATGTGACATGTATGGTTTAAGCTTCTCCTCCTCCCTCTGCAGCACTTCTCCATTTTGGTGAGAGACAGGAAGGCTGGTGTGTGTTTCTCATGTGCTAGTTCTGGGTCGGGGTCCTGATGCTAAGATGAACTCCAGTCCGACACCATGAGGACCATCCAGGGCACGGCCACCACCGTGCACGCCTGCCTCCTCAGCACGCTTCTGCTCTACCTTACCACTAACGGTAAGAAAATGTCATCTCTGATCTGAAGCTGTGGGGATCCTGGTTCTCTAAAAGGCTCCATCGTTCCACCAAGAACCAAGAACCGTCACTGATGAAAGATCTTGTTTCCCTATATCAGTGTTTCGAACCTTATTTCCTCCACAGGGCACGTCTTCCAGTTGAATGATCCCATGGCACTATACCACTACCCTGTTAATCACTAAAACATCAGAAACATGTAGAACTGTGCTTGCTGTTGTTATTATGAATACTGAATATTTGTGATGCAAATATTCAAAAACGATTTGGAGTCGCTCCGATATAAGAGTGAATAGTCTACTTACAAACTGAAAATAATTACTGAACTCAATTTAAGTTCAAGGCAAAAAAGGCCAAGGCATTTGGCACAAATCATACTGAATTTACTATTAATGAATTATGATTACTTTGAGATTTCCATTTACAACTCAGACCAGACCAACCAGCTAAGAAAAGAACAAACAACCTTTTTTTTACTGAGTGACACTTCAAGAACCGAATCTCAAAAAAAGAGTTGAAGCTTTCATCATTACGAATAATCGTCACTATCAGAGGGAAACTTGTTTTGATCAACACAGAGTTGCTGTTCTGCTAGAACTGATCAATTACTGATCACAATGATTACTGATTACAATTACTGAACTTGCACACTATTTGGTACTCCTTCTGATTCTTTGTTAGTTTTTGATCAGTTTATGATGGAATAGAGCTCCTTCTGGTGAAATCACAGACTGTGGTGTCAGCCATGGTGTCAATCTGTTTGGTGACAAACAGGTTGATATTGAGTTGATTTTTTTGATTTCAGGCCACCTAGTCCATCATACCTGATCAAAACAAACCGAGAATCCAAATCAGAATCAACGTTTGAATAGTTTTCACTAGTCTGAGTCTCAAGTTGGATTCTAATTTGGCTTTTTGGTTTGTAATGATCTGGCCCTCTGGTCTCCTGAAATCACATGACTATCTTTTTCTACACCAGTAAGTAAGTTGCATGTCAGTGTGTTTAGTGTGTCCAAAATACTTCATCTTCACTTCACTTTAATAATCACTTTTCACTTGCACTTCTCTCTCCGAGTCGTTCCTACTTCCCTGTTGGATCCAAACTGAAGCTCATTCAGTGACATCTCACAGAGATACAGAGATCTGTTGTGGTGGTTCCTCTCTTGGCTCCTCTCACGTGTCTGCATTTCATGATTTCTGCCTTTTTTTGCATGTCTGCATTTTCATGAATGGAAATCTTTTCTCAGAGAGTGCGATTCAAGGATTGAGGTGCGCTGGGGCACTGTTTTCGCGGCTTGACACGGTGGAAACCCGAGGAGTTACTGACGAGTGCCAGTCCATCATAACCTAATCAAAACAAAGCAAGAAGCCAAATCATGCTTAACACTGGTTTGTTTTCATCAGATTATGATTGACTAGAACTCAATCTAAAGTTACAATCTGTGATTTCAACAAACCAAGCAGTCAATTCAGAGTCAACGCTGATTTTTGGTGGAGAGTTTAGAAAAGGAAAGGACTCTTGGTTCTTGGTTTGTTTTGATCCTGTTAGGATTGTGGTCCTGTGCATCCAATATGGCCTACAAGCGTACTATTTAGTATGCCAAGTTAGTATTTGGACGTTTTTACTATGTCTTAACCATGGTATACATCAAATAGTAGCGAAAGTCTTAAAGTAACAGTCTGTGAATTCAGACCACTAGAGGGAGCTCTAGTCCATCATAATCTGAGCAAAACAAATGTGGTCTTGCTTCACAAGTTTCTTCATTGTTTCTCTTCCAGGTGAAGGTCTGGACTGCGAATTAAGGATTAAAGTGCGACAGCACACAGCTTACATGGCTCGACGTGAGGCAAACCTGACGATTGAATGTCTGGTGGAGTTCTGTGAAAGCTTCCCAACGCTGATCTCTTGGTTCAAATTCAACCCAAACAACAGCGCCCCAGTCAACAGTACGAGTCGAGTATCGATAAAATTGAAGAATTATAATAACAAGACGGCAATGTCCTATCTGACCTTCTTAAACCTAGTGGAGGCAGACGCAGGCTTATACCGATGCCAATCTGGTGCTGAAAAAGGTCATTGGATCAACGTGACCGTTTCTGGTGAGGAACACAACCAGACAAATGTAAAATAATAATGATAAAGCATTTTCATCTTGAGCACTACTTTTGTTTTTTGTTTTTTTAATTGTACTGGGCTTTCTGGTATGCCTTCAATCTTCAAACTTGTTTTTCAGAAAGTGATGAAGTCACCACGGTTGCATACAAGAATCAAACGACCAGTAAGAAAGATTCACACAGTGATGTCCATCCTCCACATAGGATAGGGTTGGGGGTCCACAACCACCTCCCATTTGATTTGGTTAGCATGCCAACTAGCCCGCCAAGTACAAACAGCAAAGCAAACATGAGGAAACACAACTAGACCATTTACTTCAGCCTCACGACTCCCACAAACAACACACACAGTGCGGTTTGCAGTCACAGTTTATTTTCGGAATCTTCTGCCGCATAAATGGGGCAATTGCGACCATGTTCTTTGGCGATGCACCCTATTGCAATGCTCTCAATACTATATCAATTTCTGGCGCAATTTCTATATCAAATTCTGGCGCCAATCCCTTAGATTGACTCCCAATGATCCAAAAATAAAACTTAGGTTGAAAAAATACCAAGGGCAATCAGCAGCAGTTTGACAAAATGCAACTCTTGCCAAGAAAGTACTTCAAGCCAATTACATGTTAAAACATCCTGTCATCACTCTTATTGAACCCCGAAGGTCCTTACACAAGAAATTAATTATGGTATTGATAAAGAACAAAGAACCTGGAATGGGTAAGATGCTGAAGACATTCAGCCCTGGTTCTGAAGCTCCATATAGTGTAAAGATGTTGTAGATTGATCCACGTTTAGTCGTATTTCCTTCCCTCAGACAGCAACGTGAAGGTGGTGTCTCAGCTGGAGTTTTATCTCTACTCTGCGCTGGGGATTTTCATATGCGTCGTCATGGTGATCAGCTTATCCATTGTGTCGATATGTGGCTGTAAAGGTGAGCTCTTCCGTTTGTTCACCGATCTCAATGAATCAGACAAAAGCCGTGGACACAAAGAACCTTAAAGCTGTGTGTGTGTGTGTACATCCTGCAGGGAAACCCAGAAAACCAGCAGAGAGGGAAAACCAGGTATAAGAGTTTGACGAGGAGAAGTACAAGTGCAACTTACATGTCTTGAAATGTTCATTTTGTCCTACAATGTTTTCCTACAACTTTTTGCAGAACATAGCGATACCAATGGAGCCCAACCCACAACCAGCCCACGATCCCTACTCTCTCTGTCTCTACAACAACCCAGCCGTCCTGGAGCCCACGGCCATTCAGAGGGCATCTCCAGAGGCCAACGATGGCATGCATGGCAACAGCAGGAGAGGAAAGAAGGAGAGGAAGAGGGGGAAGGGAGGAGGAGGACGAGAAGGAGGAGAGAATGAATTTCCCGTCCTCTACGCCTCTCTGAATCACCGGACGCTTCCTGAGCGTCCCACAAGGCCTCAGAAGGAGACAACAGAGTACGCCGCCATCAGAGTGACTTGAGCGGTGTATGGCGTACTTTCTAACTCCAAATCAACAGGAGACAGGTGACAGACGGAGCCAAAAGACAGACGGCTTTGTCAGCAGAAGTCACTGCATACGGAATGATGTACTAGCATAGTATTCAGGACAAATAAGTACAAATAGTGCTGACAAATTTTAGCAACCAGTGCACACTACCCCAGCTAGTTTATTCCACAATGCATTGTGGTCGTAGTACATAGAATGCCATTCCGGATGCAGTGAGAGAAAAGAGACTACATTGAAAAGTAATTTCAGTGATACTGTGAGATATTTTAATCAAATTAAATTTCTATAACTGCTTTCACACATGAATCCCGGACAATGTCTGAATAATCAGTTATGGACATTTCACACATGTAGCACACAACCGGAGATTGTCCATGTTTGACACGCTTACACCGACACCGGCGAGGGGCAGAGACTGGGTAGAGTGTGTAGGAAGCAGGACGTGATGCAGTGATGCATGACACTGCAGAGTTGTACAACACACCCCAGATGGTGGATGAGGCTACCGACTTATCAGTAATTGTGACAGAGACTCCCGAATCTCGTCGTTCCTCCAGTTAGACATTTTCTACGTATATTATCTTCTTCTTCTTCTTCTTCTTCTTCTTCTTCTTCTTCTTCCTCCTCATACGTTACGGTAGTAAATGACCCTTCTTCACCCTCGGCGAGTGGGCGTGACGATGACGTCAATCACACATGACACGCTCACTCGCTCGCTGTGAATTCTCCGGACAATCACCTGCTCTGTTTACACATACAGCTCAATCGGACATAATGCAGACTTTGTACTAGTGTGCTGGCTGGCTAGTCTGTTTATTGTCCAGTCCAACTGATTTGGAAATTTGTGTTTCACATACAGCTCCTCCGGGTAATGTGCGGATATTTTCATTGTTGCAGTGCATGGGTGAAAGCAGCTAATTAGACATCAAATCTGACACAAATATCCTTTACTGCCTTTAGTATTTTCTTTTTCTATTCGGGTCTATGTCACTTCCTTCCCAGATATCCTGACTGTGGTGGAGGGAGGGAAACTGTATTGTTATATTTTGTGTTAAGGATATGAATGTTTAAACGTTTAGCGTTGCCATAACGCATACGTTTTTATCGTAGGTAATTAAATCAGTTTGACTGAAGTGTGCACGGGAAAACAAGGCTTGTTCTCACGGAAAATAATTAATGATTTCATCATGATTTGTTGCAATAAGAAATGATTGTTTTGCGGCGTCTTTTCCCAAAACGTGTGATGCAATTTGTGAACTTTTACATGATTGTTTTGGAGTAAAATTGCAAGATATGCAAGTCAAAGGAAAGACAAATTGAAGCAGCAGTTTTTTCCATTTAATAGGGAAAAGTCGCAGAAGTTCTGTAAAAATTGTGAAACGTCGTGTCAATCGGTCAAATTTGTGTTAATTCTCGCAAAATATCGTGATTTCTGTGGGGCGGGGATGGTGGAAAGTTTGAAACTTTGATAAACTGTGATTTTTAAGCTGCAGCTTGAAATGAGTGCTGTGAAAAATGTTGCTTGTGAAACTATGGTGTGGGGATTCCAAACCCTCTAAGGTGGTCCGGGGACATGCATTTAACATTTACATGCATCAATCTGGTGCACTTTAAGAGGAAAAGAGGCTACATCCGTAAAAAACCATTAACATCTGAAACCACAAGCCCCTTTGGGCTCTGAGCGAGGTGGAGAGGTTGGAGTTTGGTGGGGGGGCCACTTGTATGTGGCAGTTGGTGACAAGTGCCTTACACCAGTGGTCTCAAACCCAGGTTTTCTCCTTCTAGGGCTGCTGTGTTAAACTTCAAGGGAAAACCACCTGTTTTTTTTGTTTTTGTTTTTTTCCTCTCTCCCGCAGATTTGTGAATTGCTTCTCAATCCAGTTGGAAATAGCTCTTATTAATTATGATTATTAATTATGATTATTAATAAGAGAGTTGATAAGATATAAGTGGTAATAAATCAAACATTGTGATTTGAAAAAAAATATTTGCAGGCCAGATTGATCAATATATTATCACCATGTAGCAGGCCACACTAAATTGTCAGGCAGGCTGGATGTGGCCCCCCTGGGCCTTGTAGTTTGTGACCCCTGCCTTACACCATCAGAAACCTGAAACCTTAATGAATCATTTGAGAGCTTGAGACTGTATGTCAATATTTTATATCAATTAAAAAGTAATAAACATTATTTGTAATTGGACCTGATAAAATGATGACTATTTTGAGTGTAAAGGGCCTTTGAACATTATACTCATGCCTAATGATGGCCATTGCATGCTCAATTGTGTGGGATTAGTTGCTGCACCAAGTTGTCGGTCCATACCATAATATCACAGTTTTGGTACACTTTCGAGCCATTTTTGACCACTCGACAATGGGGAAAAGTGTCAAAAATCACCCCAAAAGACCACCTGAAGTTCTCATGACCTTTAAAAACAATTGACAGAATTAATGTGATTCAGTATCAATAACTTTTGAAAATTGGAGATTTGTGCGGTTTTGACAATTTTGACAGTTGACGACAAGCACTATTTTCTGAAAATGGTATAAAAAAACACTTATCTTGAATGAACATGTAAATTCCATACATTCTCATTCTCTCACATTCAATGAGGCTGTGATCATCCTAGATGTCCCGATAGGTCGATTTATACAGTCAGGTCAAGTTTAAAAAAATGCTGTCTCACTTTGGTAATAACATTAAGAGACAAGCACGGTGAGACTTTGTATGTTGTGCCTTTTGCCCCACCCACTGGAGCACAAATTAAAATTGCAGAAAAATGAATGCATGACGATGAACAAATAACATTTTTGAACAGAGCAGAAATATATTTTGTTTCATATTAAATCATTCTAATTAAATTGAAATGTATGTTTCTGTATAGAGTTGTGTAATTATTACCCTACCATACTATTTCATTGGTAATGTGATGGTTGTTCTTTAACCATCAATATGATGAAAAACGTTAAAAACTTGTTTTACATTATTTAAGGTTTTTACAACAAACATAATGTAAAAATATGGTATTCTGTAAATGATACGGTTTAGGATGATTACATTGAATAAAATAAAATAAAATGTTATTTATGCATTTATTTGAGTTTCTCAACATCATTATGTATGAAGTATCAAGAATGTATATACATACATATATACAGTGATATATTTAGCATAAATAACTGTGATGTTATCCCTATGAATTCTTCTCACCAGTTTTCCTGTCAATTGACCTGTGAACCGCAAAGGAAAGAACCTTAATTTTCTAGAATCTGCAACGGTGCTGTATGTAACACTGTGTGTGTGTGTTGCATACTGTTTCCTGCACTGTATCAGCTGAAAACCACACACTCTATAACAGGATGTGTGTGTGTGTGTGTGTGTGTGTGTGTGTGTGTGTGTGTGTGTGTGTGTGTGTGTGTGTGTGTGTGTGTGTGTGTGTGCGTGCGTGCGTGCGTGCGTGCGTGCGTGTGTGTGGTTTGGGGATATAAACATGCACAGAAACAAATAACCAGAGCCCCAAACACCATGAAGCCAGAGATTGTAGAAAAAATGAATGATTGGATAACTTATGAACATTTTTTTATAAATGTTATAAAAAAAAAATCGTTTTCTACTTTCTCAACCTACAAGTTATTCAGAGATTAAAGGACAGATTGTTGTTTTGAACTACTCTGTAGTTTTTATGCTAACGTTAACACGATACCACTGACTCGAATGACAGATTTCTGAGTTCCCATGGAACGCAGCATCACACCCTGCAGTCTCTCGGCCTTATGGGAAGCGAACTTGGAGTTTGTAATCCAACTGAACCAGAAAGTGCGGGCAGCCGCCTTTACCAACGACGACACCAGAGCTGATGGAATAGATAGTGTGAAACCAGTTGTTACCACCAAAAAGGTGTGAAATAGAAAGAGCAAACAAGGAAGCCCGTGATCTAAACATATCCTCACATATGTTTGAGTCCATATAAAGTAAATTACGTCATAGCATTATTTTAATAATGAAATAAAATGGTTCGGTCCATCTCAACAAAATATGATGTATTTGACAATACAGTATGTCCACTTTATTTGTCCACTTGAGAGGGCAGAACAGAGAATCGGCAGGTTGTGAGAAGTGCCGGTGCTCAAGAAAAGGTCCTGTTACACCAAGGAGTCAAACGTAGAATTGCCGGTACTGTGTACCGGTGAGTACCAACCCGCTTTAAGCAGTGACCCTGCCCAACATTTTTATGTGTATTTGACTGTTTTAACTGAAATACTTTTACTGAAATATAAAATGTATCCAAAATTACTTTAAATCCAATTCCCAATGGATAGTATGGATATTTTTCATGGGCTTTATTATTTAAGTGTTGGTTTCCATTACAGTTGCAAAATCTAACATAGTGAAAAACCAAAGCCCGAGCTTCAGGAGTCGGAGCTCAGCTTGTGTCTTCTAATAACTTGAAGAGAAAGTGCGCTCCGATTCAATAAAATATGATATATTTTTACAATATGTCCACTTGATTTGTTCACTTGAGAGGGCAGAACAGAGACCGGCATCATGTGAGAAGTGTCGGTCTACACCGGTACATGCTGCGTAAGAGTAGATAACGTCATGGATATGACTTGGGTTTTGATATCAAATATAAGAAAATAATGTAAAACGGAACATGTAGCTTTGACATGATGAGTAGAATTAGGAAAAAAGTCAGCTGAGAGAAGAACGTTCAGAGCGGACACGAACGTGGTGGACAGAGGAGAAGAGACAGGCACTTGCAGTTATGTTGAAAAGTTTGTCTCTTTTCAACGCAAGAGCCGGGCTGTAAGAGCCGGCTCTTGCAAGCATTTCTTTTATCTATGAAAGTGTATGAAATTTTTTTTTATATTTATCTCTCTACAAAAAAATACAATTATTTATGATGATTTAATATGACTAGTGTTTTCTTTACGAATCAAAACTGGATAGGGTTAGGGTTTGTGCTGAAAGAAAATACATATGTTTAAATCAAATTCAATCGTGTATTGAGATGCAGACTTCTCTACCAAATCGACTGTAACTCACCTAATTCTGAACTGATTTTCATGAAATTTAGTTTGTTATAAACATAAGAAATTTAACACGATACTTGTGTTTGTTACTGGAATTAAATTCAGTTACTGGGAACGGATCTAATCATATTTTTTCACTCACTACTATGTTTAAAGGAAGAAGGTATCATGGGTGTCTCATATTGCAGTTTAATTTAACAATTGAGTATTGAATATTTTATATATTTCAAGATTTTATTTTAACATTGGATATCTTGAATGTTGTTTTCATTTAAGCCCCTGGGCAAAAGGTACTTGCTTTAAGTGTTTTACATAATAAATGGTAAGCAAAGTTATATTTGTCTCCCTTTTTTTGTTTTGCCAATCCGAAAAAATGATCCGGTGCATGACTCAAAATCATGATAACAAACCGTGAGTTTTGTGACCCCTTGCACCCAGAGTTTCCATCCTTTATTAATGTTCATAAGTATAACTCCAATGAATGCCTTTCTAGTAGAGGAACTTACCGCTTTTATTGAGAAAGTTGGCAAGCTTATTGAGAAGCACACCACTCTCACTGGGAAACGTTCCACGCTTATTGGGAACCCTACCACTTTTATTGGGAAACTTATCACTGTTACTGAGAAACGTACCACTCTTGTTGAGAGACATACCACTCTTACTGAGAAACTTACCACTCTTATTGAGAAACATATCAGTCTTACTGAGAAACATACCACTCTTACTGAGAAACTTACCTCTCTTATTGAGAAACATATCAGTCTTACTGAGAAACATATCACTCTTACTGAGAAACTTACCTCTCTTATTGGGAAACTTACCACTCCTGTTGGGAGACTTACCACTCTTATTGGGAAACTTACCACTCTTACTGAGAAATGTTACACTCTTACTGAGAAACTTATCACTCTTATTTGGAAACATACCACTTTTATTGGGAAACTTATCACTCTTACTGAGAAACTTACCACTCTTATTGGGAAACTTACCACTCCTTTTGGGAGACTTACCACTCTTATTGGGAAACTTACCACTCTTACTGAGAAATGTTCCACTCTTACTGAGAAACTTACCACTCTTTTTGGGAAACGTATCACTTTTATTGGGAAACTTACCACTCTTGTTGAGAGACATACAACTCTTACTGGGAACCTTACCACTCTTATTGAGAAACATATCAGTCTTACTGAGAAACATACCACTCTTACTGAGAAACTTACCACTCTTACTGAGAAACGTACCACTCTTACTGAGAAACGTACCACTCTTACTGAGAAACTTACCATTCTTATTGGGAGACTTACCACTCTTATTGGGAAACTTAGCGCACTGACTGAGAAACTTACCACTCTTACTGAGAAACTTACCACTCTTACTCACCCTTGTGTGTGTCTCACCAATGAATGGGCCCATTGTCGCCACTTAGCGCTGAAAAGATCAAACTTCAGTGACAGACTGAATTCTCGCATAAACAGCTTCATTTACAGCCTCTGATTTGATCAATTCCACCAGTTTCTATAAAACCACTTCCTCCTCCATTAGATGATGGAAACCATTAGCAACGCATGCAGCTCCACCTTCACCACAGTCAAAAGGTTAAATAAACGTGATTCGTCTTCTTTAAAAGGAAGGAAGTCGTGGGACGGGACTCTATAAATCACCAAATCTGGTCTTCATGATAAGACTGTTTTA
Organism: Zeus faber; assembly: GCF_960531495.2. Taxonomy (NCBI): domain Eukaryota; kingdom Metazoa; phylum Chordata; class Actinopteri; order Zeiformes; family Zeidae; genus Zeus; species Zeus faber. The sequence continues at coordinate 27,352,783 of NC_137189.1, forward strand.
ACTTTATTTAACTCCACATGTTTGCTTTTATAAAGCGATAAAGACAACAAGAACAATCAGAGTCGGGTGGAGTTTAACTTGGCCTTCTACACTTAGTGATTGTTCCAAAATAATCATAATAGTCGATATAATAATCTGTGGGGCGTTTTTTTTTCAAAGAATGTACATCTTTTTTAACTTGACCAGGTCTCACCTGAGTCACTTTAAAAACACCATGCACGCGCGTTTTAACCGCATTTTGGAAACTCACATATTGCAACAGGATCTGGAAATGAATCATATCCCACACTGGAACTAAAACTAAAATGGGAATTACACCTAACGATGAGAACAAAGTTTATTTTTATTCACAACATTTTTAACAGCGTTTTAAAAGTGAATGTTTGTGTCGTTCAAGATTTTGAAATTTTGAATATTTTAACACTGATATTACAAGTAAATGGTCACACGCACACACACATACACACAAACATACTAAATATATTTAGACAGCAATTAATACAGGAGCCTAACATAGCTAAATCCATGTCTAGAGTATATATTTTTTTTTTTAACTCTAAACGGTCCAGTCATAAAAGTGATAAATAGAGCTGCAGGCAGCAATACACAGAGTCCAGCTTAGTCATGTTAGATACAATTTACAGTTTTCCGAGTTCCTGTAAAACACAAAATCACTTATAATCGACACCAGACATGTGACCAAGTCCTTTTAATCCAAGTAACAAGTAATATTGTTTTCACACCAAAATGGGTGGTTTGACCTGGGCTTGGATCAACCCAGTAAAAATAGGCGATGGACACCTTTCCCAGGAGAAATGCCGTTTTTGTCTGATGTGTCATGTTCAAGATTACAAACACATTGAAAAAAAGGGCCTGTCATGGTGCCAGTGTGATTGGGAACCAAACAGTAGAGGAAACAGCAACTTGAATCAAAAAACGACATAAAACTGTAAAACTTGGAAAATAGTACTTTGAGTCGTTCAAAAGAATCGCACAGGTAAAGGGGTCAAAACTAGCAAGCAACCCGGGTGTCCTTTTCACATCAGAGCCAATCGGAGGTGGAGCTGACAAAAACCTGTCTATTGGAGGGTCCTTTGACCCGGGACTGATACCCTGGTTTTTCCTTTCCCACTGGTGACAAATGCCAGATGTTAGCAAGTGTTACCGGGTTTTTGGTGTAGTGAGAAAGGGGTATAAGTCTCAAGCCATTTGGTCAAAGTCTCAAGCAAGTCCCAAGTCATTTTTCCTTGAGCAAGTCGAGTCAAGACAGAAGTTACGACAAGTCAAGTCAGGTAGAGTCCTTAGTTTAGGCAAGTCAAGTCCCATGTCAAGTACATTTTTTACTGCAGTCTTCCTTGCAGTATCCACTCTTTATGCAGAGAAAACACAAGGTATTAGTACCTGTCTAATATTGTTGGCCAATCTATCCAACCTGCTCAAAAAGTATGACTTGAATTGAATGAATTGAATTTGAATTATAATTATTGATATTCAGTAAAATAAATGTAATCAAACAATAAACAAATTACTTTATAAAAGCTTAATTTCTTCTCATTTAAAAAAAATATTCATTCACCATCACTTTTAAACAGTGAAATTCTTAGAGCCAAGCTACATCATCAAACTTTGTTACATTGCGCGCCTGTCCGTCTGTCTGCCTGTTTAAAGAATATCTCAAAAAGTTATGGACAGATTTGCACAAATGTATTTGATTGAATGAAAATGATTTAAGGGAATTTCTGAATCCGAAAATAATGACTCTTGGCACAGTCGTGGCTTCTTTATGATCTGATCTGATCGTACTGTGTGTGAAACCAGCGGGAGGGTAACGAGAGCTTCTCGTTGAAAAAACGTCAGGTAGCGAGGAGCTTGAGCGACCGGGTAGTCGTCCAATCATGACAATGCCCAGCGTGCCCTCGCATACCGGGTAACGTTACACTGCCACTTGTAATGTGAACATTTTAATATTTTACATTTAGTATTAGGGCTGTGCAAATGACGATATATATTGTAAGACGATAGAAAAATTGATTTGTCTATATATATTTTTGGAGCCCAATCGATGCCACATTTTGGCTCCAATGCCGATTTTTCAGAGTTCAAGCTCACCGATTACCGATGTTTTGACCGATATTTTGTCAAAAAGTGAAGAATTGGTAAATCAATTTGAAAAACTCATGTTTCATTGAAGTTCATATATTTGACAACATTTAACTTATAATCAAACAAATACATAAAAATAAACACACAAAGAACATTTTTGATAGATAAAAAAAAATGGTAACGATGAAATTACGTTCAATTTCCGTTATATTTTTCTCCGAGTTCCAGTGAACACATCACTTCCGCATCAAATTCGTTTTCCGAGTCTCCCCCGAACGCAGCATCCTTTATTGATTGGAGAGCCGTGTCCGTGTCTCAGAATCAGAAATACTTTAATAATCCCAGGGGGAAATTACTTAAATTACTTAACTTACTCAACGTGGGTGTAAACAAACATGGATAGATTTATAATGCCTAGCTGGACACCTGCGCTTATTTAAGTGAGTAACTTAAAAGTAGTGTAAAACAAGGATGTACAGGATAAATAATCAGTGTTTTATTGTTTGTTATACGTATTTAAAAATCGGGACACGTCGGCTGCATAACTGCTGATTCCGATGTGGTCAGAAAAGACAAATAAGGATCGATATCGGTCGGGCTTTTATACCGTTTAGATCACTATCTTGCAAATCAGCTGCAGAACCACTTTACGGCAATTTGTGACGTCATTTGGAGTCACCGTGCTTTACGCTAACTGCACGTGGGAGCGAATATAAACAAACATGGAGGAGCAACATGGAGGAGCAACATGGAGGAGCAACATGGAGGAGCAACATGGAGGAGCGTGGCGCCGCACGGAGCTTAAGGAAGAGGGGGGAAAAAAACACCGGCCCTTGTTTTAAACCCACAACTCTCTAAACACCAACTTGGGTTTGATAAGGAAATCTCGCATGATGCCACCATTCATGGACAACTACAACATTTGTCCGTCTACCGAGCCGCGACAACATGACGTGAGAGGGACAACCAAGAGCCGAATCAAAGTACCTTTTTGTCTGTCATCATGTCTCGAGTCAAGTCAAGTCACAAGCCTTTAACTTCCAAGCCCAAGTCGAGTCTCAAGTCATTTATTTGATGACAAGTCGAGTTGCAAAGTCATGAAAACAGTAACTCGAGTCGACTAACTCCAATCACAATGACTCGAGTCCACGTCTCTGATTACAATCTTTTGAGTTCCCATGGAACGTAGCATCAGTTTGTGCTGTCGTTCGTCTTTACATCGGCAGTAATACTAAAACGAGTTACAATTTTCTTAGTTTTCATTTAAGGCAGCATCAGCTGATGTAGTGACGCGGCGACGATATAAAAAAAAGTTATAATAATAACCAGTCATAACAATAAACACAGTAGTAACAGTAACAACACTGCAAACTGTCTCACAACTTCCAAACGTGTTTCAGCAGCATCATCAGAGCAAACATATTGTGAACAAACATATTGTGCAACATATTGTAATAACACTAATAATTTAGACTTAACCCATCCGTTCCCATACTAGTGTATACTAGATAATAATAATAATAATAATAATGTAATATTATTATTATGTGATATTATTATATTATTCATCATGTACAGAAATATCCCAAATGTATATAATACGTATGCAATAATAATGCAGACATGTGACATGTGGCGCTGCTGCCACCCACTGGCCAGGTGTTCTACTGTACCTCCATTTGATGGACGTGAAATCGGGAAGAGAAATGGTTGACAACAGTCATTATTACTAACCGATCAGTGGCCATTATTCAGAAATAACTGACCTCTGGTTGCCTAGAGAAGGGGGTAGGAAGAGGGAGACATTTCTATACGAACGTCATGTTATTATGCTATGTTATTCGGGTTAATCTTCAGGGTTTTCTCTCTTGTTGTGGAAGTGGAGGAGTCTCCATGTTCTGCGTCAGTGGACACCTTCAGAGCAACACCTGGAACACCTTCCTGAACAGAGGAACACAGTGCTCTCTGATTACAAACACTGAAATACATGATTACAAACTTAAATGACTGAGATGTCTCCCAAATCTATTTCCCGAATATCCCAACTTTGGATTTTGAAAATATTGTCTTATGTTATTAAACATAAAGGTTCCTGTTTTGTTGAAAACCGTCAGCTACCAGCAGATGTTGCTCATCTCATTCTGACAAATTGCCGTGTGACAATAATACAGAAATCCTTTTGTAAAAAAAGACGACATTTTACAAATTAAAGGAAACACCAACAAAGTGTCTTAGTAAGGTGTTGGGCCACCTTGTGCCGCCAGAACAGCTTCAAAGCGCCTTGGCATTGATTCCAAAAGTCTCTGGAACTCTACTGGAGGGATGGAACAGCATTCTTTCAAAAGATATTCCCGCATTTGGTGTTTTGATGATGGTTGTGGAAAGCGCTGATTAATACGTCTGTCCAAAATCTCCCATAGGTGTTCAACTGGGTTGAGATTTGGTGCCCCCATCCATATGGCACAAGGGGTCACTGAAGGGTTTGATGAGTATGAAAATGATTCACGTCATTTTCATACATTTGCAGTGCACAGACATTTGGTTTCTGATGGACCTACGAACACACAAACTGTGAAATGAGACAACTCAGTCAGTTCTTTGTGAACTGTCCATTTCGGAAAACATGTGAAGCAAAAGAAACAAGCTGTTCAGATTTGCAGCCGTTATCTATATCATTTAGGGCTTCAGTAGCATGAGACCCATCCTCCGTCGGAGTAACTCGACCCACGGCTGGAGCGCCACCGGCTATCATCGAAGCTAAGAGCTAAGCATGGGAACTGCTCTGTAGGCTGTGGAGACCAGCACAAATCTTTCAAAAGAAAGGGGAATCAATAATGTACCAGTTGTCTGTGAAGAAACTGCAGACGATGGAATCGTTTTTTTTTTTGTAATAATTCTGCTGTGTTTCTTTTTTTTTTTAAGTATGCAGTAAATAGACTTTAGGTTGCTGCGCACGATCCACTGTGCGCTTCTCCACACAAAATGTGTAGTATGTGTATGTATTGATTTATTTTATTTTCTAGCATTCACATGAAAAAACAAAAACCCTGCGTGCAGTGTCCCGGTGCGTCACAGTGCGATTTCCGTGTCCCGCACGAGCTTGAAGCATGGAAACGAAAGTCAGAACCAACTTTTAATGAGGCCTTGTAGATCTAATATGAATGAAGGGTTCATTCATCATTGCTTATTTCTCGCCTCGAATTGGTTCAGAAACAGGTTTGGACTGATAAGGTGACATCAGTAAAGGTTACGGAGTAAATACAACGAAACCTGCAACGTGTGCTCAAACCCCATTGGCTCACAGAACTTGGGGCCTGGCAGCTCATTTACGTTTAATGCGACAAACACAGAAACAGCCCGTTGAGAACAGGAGGTTATAGATGCATGTTTGAATGGCTCTAATGCATAATCTGAGTGGTATTGTCAGCAAAAAAACTTCAAAAACATGTTTTGGGGACCTATACGGGTCCCCTTCAAAGGGAAAAAACGGGGCTTTCAAGCAGAGGTTAGGAAGTGATAATGATCAAATAAACATAGTAACTAAAGTGAGAATGGACTAAGATAAATGTATTTATTATTCTAAAGGTTCCTTTCCCTTTCTGAGGATGTCAACGTTTCAAGCTTGACGTGTTTTTTGCCGGACAGGAAGTGGTCACTCCCTGCACTTCCTCTGGTGCCAAAGATTAAAATTTACCCTTGAAAAAAAAAAGGTTATTTTGTGCACCAGCAGGCTAGAGTGTGAAAAAAACACTTCTTAATAAAATGACTGGAAAAATACAGATCCATCACTGCTAGTTTCACAAACTGCGGTGGACCCTGCCACCAACAATGTTAAACAGCCTATAAAGGAGCACAGGCATCATGCTATTCAGTTGTTATTATAAAAGTGCCTGATGAATAAAGTGATGTAATTTCTTAACAAAATAAGAAAAAAGGAATATGATGGATTACTACTGTAAAAGAGAAATGCGATAATTTAAAACTTTTGTCAGAACAGTATGACAAAATGTAATAGAGTAAAAAGTACATACTTGCTTTACAAAAAAACTCAAGTAAGAGTACATTTCCATTGTCAAAATCCACTTGCACAGGAAAAAAATGATTTATTCTATCAACTAAAAAAACAAATCTGTATTTTTGTGGTTTTCTCTTACTTTCCACATCTACAAATAGACTGGTAAACCTTTTACTGGAAACGCTCCCAGTCTGGGTGTGACTTCCCAGTGGAGTTTCAGAGCAACGCCACAGACACATAGAACCACAGACCAAAACAGTAATCTGAACGCCCCCAGTCGGGGTGAAACTGGTTCCACTGGTTTTACTGGCATCACACATCACGGCTACAGAGGAGAACGGGTTCTATGTCAGATTGAATTAATTTGAACTGGATTGGAATTGGAATTTTAATGTAAATTTGCTGTTTTATTGTATATAATGCCCTGTGTGCTTCCCCTCTGTTCATTTACTGCTGGATTAAAACTTCCAGAAGTTATTGTTAATCCTAAATAGTTGTAATCTGAACAGTTTTGTCATTTGTATGTTGCTAGTGGGAATCTATATTTCCCTGAGATCTGGATCTTTTTTCTATGTCGCGCCAGAGCCCAGGTGTGGCAGTGCTGCTCCAGCAGGTCCAGGCTCTGCTGTACGCTCTGCTAGGGGGGATAAGCAGGACCAGGTTGGTCTGCACAGAGCAGCAGTTTGACCTCCAAGTGGTACAGAGTGACTCCTCTATAGGCTGGAGGCCAATTGGTTTCTACAAATGTTGAACAGGGTGGGGCTCAAACAGCAACCCTGTTTCACTCCACTCCAATTTTCACACTGCACTTAATATTTGTGTACGTTGATTTGATGACATCACGTTTTACCCCCCACCCACCTGAATTAACTTTGTAGAATAAACCCACGTGCCAAATAGAATCAAATTCCTTTTTGAAACTGCAAAGCTGGCAAATACTTTAGTATTGTTTTGGTGAACGTGTCAATTAGGGTGTGTGGGATGTAAATCTGAAGTGTGGGGATTTGGCATGAATCCAATTTGACTTTTTCTCAAGACGTGCTGGGCAAGGACGTCTAGAAGTCTCAAACTGATGGTGCTACGTAAAAACCTTCCCCCCCTTACTGTTCACACAGATGCCTCAGTAGTTATTTGGGTCAAATCTATCTCCATTCTTTGAACATCGGTGAGACCCCTGATTACAGATCTTAGGGAAGTAACCTACCATCAGAATCAAATAGAATAATTTCAGGATGGCCAACTGAAATTTCTGCCTTGTGTTTTTCAGCATCTTAGTCAGGATAGCATCAAGCCCGCTTGCCTTTTTGGCTTTTAGGGCACAGAGAGACAGTCTGTCTCTCACTGTCCAGTGTGTCTCTCTGCAACCTGTCTGTTTCTCTGTGTCCTGTCTGTCTCCAACATCCTCAGATGCCAACCAGACAGACACGCCTCTGTTTTTGCAACCACACAATGAACACAGCTATTTGTTATTCTGCTCAGGCTTTACACAGTGGATCACTGAGGAGATTAAAGCCCCAGTGTGTGATTTACAACCACTAGAGGGAGCACAAGTCCAACACAACCTGCTAATCGTCATAGTAAACCACCGTGGCTAACTCTGGTGCTGCAAAAGCAGTTTTAAGCCGTTTTTATCATATGAACTCCGGACAATGTCCGGAGAATCAGGTCCGGAGTAACTGTTTCACACATGTAACAGACAAATGGAGATTGTCTGTGTCAGTTCTCAATTACTAGAAATACTCCGTGTGATTGAGGTGACGGGTGGAAATGACACAAAAAGTACAGTGCAGAAATCTGAAAAAAGCTGTCTGATTTTTTTTATAAATTTCCTTCAATGTACAATATTTGCTATTGTTGACGCTCGAGCGGGTGTTGATGTCTCTATCATGCACCAGTAGCGGGATAGAAACATCATCAACACACCAACTCGCTTGCTGCCGATGCTCCAGACAATCACCTGCTCTATTCACACCTGGACTCAATCGGACATTACACAGACTTTGTACTAGGGTGCTTGCGGGGTAAAGTCTGTTTAATGTCCGGTCCAACTGATTTGGACATTTGCGTTCTCACATGGAGCTCCTCCGGGTAATGTCTAGATATGTTTAGGGTTGCAGTGCATGGGTGAAAGCACCATTATTTTATTTTTCATTTTACTGCAAAACTTCTGCTGTGAGCTTCACAGATACAATAAACGTGGCCCGACTTGACAAGGTGATCCATCTTAGGACAAAAGCGAATTGGCTAAATCTCCTCCGGACTTCCTTATCACAAGATAAAACACGGGTGAGGACGGATCAGCGTGGAAGAGGAAACCCGAACTAAAAGGCTCCGACTCCAAAGGAGTGAGGAGGACTAAGTGAGGAGCTCGCTGTCCCTGCAGATACGGCACTCGGGAGAGGGGGGAGGATGGGTGGGGAGGAGGAGGAGGAGGAAGAGGTGAGGATGGGTGAAGGAATGAGGAAGAGGAGGTGAGGAACTCACCGATCATGAAGCACAGAATGAGCAGCAGGACAGTGGCCACCACGCCCACCAGAATGAGGGCCAGCATGGTGTGAGACACTGTGCGCACGCGCACACACACACACACACACACACACACACACACACACACACACACACACACACACACACACACACACACACACACACACACACACACACACACACACACACACACACACACACACACACACACACACACAGTGGATTAATTTAGATCTGAACCTATAACAGATTAGATACATTTAATTCTAGTTCTGTCTGATCTGATCTATGAATCTAATGTAATCTAAACTCATGTCATCTGTTCTACGGCGAGATCTAAATTACTTTATTCAAAACTAACGTTACGTTAATCTAATCTACTCTAATCCCACAAACAGGATGTGGTTCAGGTGTTTGTTCCATCCCTCACCACCGGTCTTGAGGGACATCTCGAGCGGCTGGTCCAGCCCCGGGTGGTGGACCAGGCACTGGACGGTGAGCTCCCTGAGGAGCTCCGGCTGGAGGAGCAGGGTGCTGGTCACCAGTGTGGTGCCGTCCCCTTGCTGGTTGGACGAGGCGAAGGCGGGTCCCAGCGTCCGCTCGTCCCCCTCCACGTTCCACGTGATGTTCGCCGCCGGACGGGACGCCGCCGTGCAGTTGGCCTCCACGACGCCCGACGAGGTCGTAATGTAGGACACCTCAGGTTTTGGAAGGACTGTGGGACGGATACAAGATACTGTGAGAAGGAAACTCCTTTATCAGTTTGTAACTTCCTGAGCTACAGATTAAAATGAGCTAGGAGACTGGTCTAGGAGCTAGGAGACAGTCTAGGAGCTAGGGGACTAGTCTAGGGGCTGGAAGACAGTCTTGGGCCGGTGCAGGAGCTAGGAAAAAGTCCTACTACTGAGCATGCTCAGACCTCCTACTCTAACTCAGAAACTCCCCAGACTATAAAAATCATAAATAAAGAGACAATCAACAGTATAATAGAAGGAATTATCAGGATTCCTGGGAGATCCAAGTTCAAGTTCAAGAGATTATTTGTCACATACATATACATACGGTCAAACATATATGCAGTGAAATCTCATGACACCTGGTGATTATGCACAATAAGCTCTAAAAATGCTAAAAATACTAAAATGTGCGTAACAGACACGGTTTTCCTGGCACGTTGAGCTCCAACATATGGAAGGTTCCAACTACAGGAGCTGAATCAAACTGACTGCTGTGTATATTCTGGACATCCTGCTTCCTGCCCCCCCCCTCCCCCTTCACACAAACACACACACACACACACACACACACACACACACACACACACACACACACACACACACACACACACACAGACATAGAATCGCAATATTTCCCTTCCAACCAACAGTAAATCTCAAGTGTGTGTCAAAGTCGTCGGGAACACGATCCTGACACCTATGAACTGTAAATAGCTGTGTGTGTGGGGGGGTGTGGGGGGGTGTGTGTGTGTGTGTGTGTGTGTGTGTGTGTGTGTGTGTGTGTGTGCGTGTGTGTGTGGTGTCCCACTAGGCATACTGGAAACAATGCTGAGGTCAGATAACAACTGTGTTTAAACTGGAAGGGCTTGTGTTTGTTATTACAGTTTTATTTGAAGAGAACACGTAAGCATGAATGTACAGCCAGTGGGTCGTTATAGCCAAAATAAGTGATAATGACCATCTGACTGGACGTTATCCTGCTTATTACACGCTTTGTAAATAAGAGAATACATTGAGACAAGAATACATTATTGAGAAATAACTGACCACTGATTTACCCATCACAACCAATGGAGCTGCATAATAAATCAAGTTATAATAATAATAATAATAAATATAGCTATAGGCAACAATACAGAGGGTCCATTTTAGTCGTGTTAGGTATGTATTATATTTTGCAGATTTTTCGTAATCTGGCATCAAACTACACAAATTCAGCCTGATTCTGACCCAAATTTGTCAAATAGGACAATATTTGAATTGTCCGACGATAATAGTCATCTTTATCCTGTGTAGTGTGGCATAATCGATGAACTCTGTGACAAAACGGCAATTATTTTTACATTATAGCTATTACAAGTTCTCGATGTTCTCAAGGTTCTGTAAAACACATCTTTTTATATTGACATGAATTACCAAATTTCAAATTCTTAAATTCTAAATGTCGGACCAGTTGAACATATGTAAGTCAAACTGTTTATTATTTGTAAAATAGAGTGCAGAAGAGAAGACAAGACGGGTCAGATAATTTTTATAATACAGTTGTCCAAAACATCTGGACAAAATAATCAAACACAGTATTTATAAAGATCATATGACATGTAATAATTGTGTATTGTCAAAAATGGCAATCAAGTAATTCCAAAAAAAAGGATAAAGGTTTTTTTTCACAGTCTTTTTCCTTCCTTTTTCCTTTCCTTCCTAGTATTTTCTTTCAAAACAGTGTGACTGACCTCTAAGGCCGGCTGTTTGGACAATTGCTTTTTATTGCCTTAGACTTTTGGCTATTTTTCTGCATCTGGAACAAGAATTAACATAAACTTTGTAATTATCTGAGAAAACAAAAACAATAAATACATCTTATTTCACAAACATGACATTTCACTGCACGTATGACCATGCAGGTACAGTACATGAAGTTTTTAAAACAACCGTCTTTTTTTGCCTCTAAACCAAACCTTGTCATTATTATAAATGACTGTGTTGTGTGTGGAAATAGTGCTGCCGTCACAATGATGGAAATTTGACGTTTGGTCTCACAATGACCTAGTTACAGAAGCTTATGAAGCGAAGCAAAGTTACATAACTTTATTGGTGACGCCTTTCTGTAGATGGGTTACAGTTGCATGAAATCTGAAAAGCGTTGGCGTCTTTCTGTGAAGTAATGTTTTTTTGCGTTCAAGTTTTCAGATGGGTCGCGATTCCAGGACGTTTTTACATGATTATTTACAATTTTCAGGGTACTATTTTTTCCAATTTTGTTCAGAGACTCATCTTGGCCCCGCAGATTTTGTATCTTACTACTTCCTCCAATTGCGCAAAGGAAGGAGGAACACAATGCCGAATTTAACACGGGGTTAGATCTGAATAAAATGTCTTCATTTACAAAAAGACCAAAGAGATAAAATATCAATCGAGAAGCTCCGCCGGTGTCAACCAGGTAAGACGGTACAGAGACACACACACACGCCGAGTTTGTAACCTCTGACCACTAGAGCACGATGGACTCTACATCACCAACCTCGCACAACGTGAATGGACGTTCGGAACCACAACCTGCACATTTACGCACATTTTAGTATTTTTTGTATTTTTAGAGCTTTATTGTGCGTAATCACCGGGTTTCATGAGATTTCGCTGCAATTTTGAGTCTTTATAAGGAATTGGTTGACAACGTCACAAAGCGCCGTACTCCACAAACTGATCTGGCTTCACTACCTGACCGGAAGTTTTCGACATGGGCATGTCGGCGATACACAAAAGTTCGGCGACTTCCGGTCAAATGTTGTCGGTTTTTCAGTAATTTCCGCTTCGTATGTGGATCGGATGAGACTTGAACCTCTAGATGTTTGCGACGTCCCGGTTCTAATGACACCTCATCCGTGTTCGTAGCTGCATGGCCTTCCTGTTCCAGACAATTTAAGTCGGAAAGGCAGCAATATGCGGGATCCAGGGTAGTCGGCCCTTTGTTAAAGTTCAATGGAAGAGTGTGCTTTGGCTCGTTGTTCCGGTGTGTATGAGAGGTTCATTTGGACTGGCCCGGTTACAGTGTAATTCTATGATTGGGTTTGTGGCTGTGGGTAACAGCGACCGATGGGTAAGTATGGGTAACTAAGGGCGGTTATTCTGAAGTCGGGCTGCATGATTATGGCTAAAATTATAATCACGATTGTAGCAAGATTAAGACCTATAATATTCATAGTTTAGTTGAGCGCCACCAAATTTTTAATAAAACTTGAAAAATTAAAAGTCAGCTAATGGCCGAGGGACCAGCATGAAGAGCTGCTATGCGGTGATTGCTGCTGCACTCTGTGCAGTGGACGACGGGTGCGGGTGCCGCTCCATGCGGGGGTCGTTGACAACATAAGGGGGGCCTGCGACTTGGGGTCCTCCATGATGAAGGGCTCTGGGGGGTGGTAAGGAGCAGCCCACGTCTGGGGGGGCTTCCATACTGCCGAGCTCCTGGAGGTGGTACAGCCAAGCCCACATCCTGGGGGCCTCCGTACTGACAGGCTCCTAGAGGTATGGCCAAGCCCACGTCCTGGGGGCCTCCGTACTGCTGGGCTCTGGGAGCTGGCAGAGGGTAGTAGGTTGTCAGGCTTGGACAGGGATGGATCGGCTTTGCGAGTGTCTTCATGTTGGTCCCCAAAATGAGTGTCGACATCCTCCCCGGTGCGATACTACGAGCCGTTCCCCAGCGCGGTGGCGTCTAGCAGCTTCCATCACTTCTGCTGCTGCTTTTGCAGCCTCCACTTCTGCTTCATTCTGAAAGGCCTCAATGCTTGCTGTCTCCGGGGCAATTATTCCAAAATAATGGACCGATCTGGATCAAACTTGAACGACATGTCGGACTTCCCTGAATACACATTTTATTAATCTTGTCGGTGAGTGCTGCAGATCCATGAGATCCATAGACTACTGACGTCAGACGTCTGACGTGGACCCTGATAATAACAGTAAAAATATTAATAAAAAAAATATAGCTGCAGGCAATACACAGGGTCCTTTATCGACACCAATTGGATGATGTCACAAAGCGTCTCACTCCACAAACTCATCTCACTCCACCACCCACCATCCGACTGGAAGTTTTAGAACCTTGTGGTGCAGGCGAAGCACGAACGTTCGGCTACTTCTTGGTAAACTTTCATCAGTTTTTCACCTGCTCAGAATGTGGATCAATATGGATGAAGCTTGAACTACGAGATGTCTGAGACAACCTGGTTCTAACGACACATCAACCGTGTCCGTAGCTCCACCGGTGGTTGTGTTCCAGACACTTCTAGCCCCAGAAAATGCCAAGGAGAATAATAATAAATATAGCTGCGGGGAGCAATACGCAGGGTCCAGTTTTAGGTATGTATTACAGTTTTTTGGTTTCTGTGAAATGTATCACAAGTTACAAATGTTACAAACATTGTGGACTAATGTCTGGACCAATCAACATGGACTTGTGTCTGCATGTTTCTCTTCGGGCGTTCAAGTTAAAATTTTCCTGAAGAACACTGTTTTAAGAATTATCCTCATTAAGTTATGTTTCCATGAAATACGAAAAACATTGGTATTTCTGTGAGTATTTAGCATATCAAGGCTTCTATTTTTCAGACGCCTCACTGAATCTTGAACGCATCACTTACTTGCACTGCTGAGTGGACTCAACTCGGACTACTGTTTTTCGTATTTTTCATTAATCCAGCAAAGCAATGGGGACCACGGAGATAAAATATCAGTCGAACAGATCCACAGACATCTGACCAGATAAGAAGGTACATAAATACACACAAGCCCACACCTAGTTTGTAATCTCTATCCAATACAGAGCAACGGAGTCATTGTACACTGGACACGGTGCGAATGTACATTCTGAATCAGTACCTGCACATTTATAGTAAATAGTATGATGACGTCATAAAGTGTATTACTCTCAATCTCATCTCGTTCATTTTGTTTACGAATAGTGGAATGTCAAATACCTGTGGTCAAATTTGGTTGGTTTTGGTTGGTAATTTCTGCTCCGTATGTGGATCGATTTGGATGAAACTTAAACCAAGAGATGCTTGTGACATACCGGTTTAAACGACAGCTCAATACTGTTTGTAGCTTATGTCATTGTTGTGTTCCAGATATTTTTACTCAGGTTGGACATATTTTGGCGTTGAATGCATGAGACTGTGTCTGTGATTTCAGTCTAATTTGGTCCTTTTTTTTTAACCACAAAATGTTTGTGACATACCGGTTCAAATGAGACGTAAACTGTGTGCGTAGCGTCTGCCTTTCTTCTGTTTTAAATAGCCTTGCAGGCTGGACGCCTAAACTTCAGCTGCAGGCAGCAATACACAGGGTCCATATTAGTCATGTCAGGTTTTTCTGAGGTTCTGCACTCTGATTATATGTGGGGATGTTTGGAGCGGGCCAAGGGACTCTCTCCTACTGTTGATTCTTTCTTTAATCACTCATCTTTTGCAGGGATGGGGGCCGCGCTGGGCTCTGGTTGGGAGGAGAGGGAGTTCGAGTTACAATCGGACCGACCGCGTCAGCTCCGGGGGGCCTCATCCCCACTGCGTGCTGCCGGAAAGAGAGTGAAGGAACCACTGGCGCTCCTGCTGTACGATTGGCTGTTTGTGTCGCATGGTTGTTTCTCTACTCTGTATGATTGGCTGTTCATGTCAGATGTTTCAAGTGACATATTTAGGGAGGTTTATAAAGGTAATCAAATGTACATAGTTTTAGTGGTGACTTCTGTCCTTGGATCAAATTTCCAATCAGTTACGTTTGAAAACATGTTTCAAACATCAACGCAATGTTGTGTGTTGGTGAAGCATAACCATCTGGATACTTTGGGTCAAATTTGGTCGGTTTTTCACTAATTTCTGCTTCGTATGCGGATAGATTTTGATGAAACTTAAACCACGAATCATCTCACCTTCCTAATCCCTCCCTCCCTACTTTTCTCATCACTCTCACCCAGTATCCATTCTCTCACTATATGTATGTCTGACTCTGCAATGTTCTATGTTTATCTTTGTCTGTTTGTCATTTGTTTGTGTAGATGTATCCCTACAAACCTCCTGTAATACTAGGACAGTAAAAAGGAATGTAAAGGAGAAAAACTCAAGACTTGTCCATGGAAAAACATGGGCATTGTAGTGTAGCTATTGCCTTGGATGCACTGTGCTGCTGCATGGAAAAACTATAAATCTACATCCATCACCCCCTAACTAACCTCAATGACACCCATTAGGTTTGTTAGTTTTAATACCGCTCATATTAGCTTAGCACACATTGAGCACTGGGGTTTTCTGGGGTGGCAGGTCACTGGTGGGTTGGTGTGGAGGTGTGGTTGGCCAGGGGGCGGACGGGTGGGCCCCCTGCCGGCTGAGTTCGATTCCTGGCAGCTTGCACCTGGTGGTTTTTGGCATGCTGCCACCTGATGGGGCTGCAGAGAGCACAGTCGGGTGCCTTCCAGGGCCCCTAAGAGGGGTGTGGGTGTGGGTTGGGGTGCGGGGGTCGGCTGTCAGCCTTAGCTCCCGCTGCATGGCTTCTCTGCGGCGGGTGCCCTAGGTGGTGGCGGGCCCACATATCTGGAGGCCTGCAGTTGTCGGCATGGGGGGGGCTGACATCCAGGCGTCGTGCGCTGAGCACACTCGGCTATGTTGATGGCCGCTCAAGGCTCACGGCTGGATGGGGCATCTGGTCAGTTGTGGTGGGGCGGGCCTTGCCCTTGCGTGGGGCCGAGCCGTTCTGGCGCGGTGTCAGTCTGACGGCACAAGACCTGGCTCGAGTTCTGCGCCTGTGTAGTGTGCCTGCAAATGGGCGTAGGTTGTGCGCTTAAGGGGTGCAGGGTCTCCTCCCGCACTCAGGGACTGGGTTATACTCCTCGGAGCCGGCTGTGGGTGTTGCTCTGTGGGCTTGCTTCCGGTTGGGGGGTGTGGGGGGCTGGGGGCTCTTCTGTGGCTGCAGGGCAGGGTGCTCGGGCTTTCCTGCTGCCTCAGGGGTGGCTTCACAGGGCCTTTTCCGCTGCTTGGAGGCACTACAATATAATACTGACCTTATACACCAGAGCCAACTGGGACAAGTCCCGTCCACTCACCGGTGGACAGGACTTGTCCGGTGTGTGTACCGGTGGACACACACACACACACACACACACACACACACACACACACACACACACACACACACACACACACACACACACACACACACAGTATATATATATATATATATATAACTGTGGCCTGCGTGCCAAACACCCAAAACGGACAATACAATTCAAGCCATGTTGGCGAACCACGGCCAGAAAGACTCTTGTCTCCCTCCCTGAACCCGTAACTGTGGGAAGAAACCTCTACACCTCCATCTGTCTGACCCTCCATCATCCAAACCCTCCAGCCTTAGAGCCTCCGTAATCCGAACCCTACATCATTTAAACCCTCCAGACCATCCATCGGTCAGACCCTCCATCCCCCATGCTCACCATAGACCAAGAGGCAGGTTGCGGTGCTCTTGGTGCCTTCTGGGAAGGTGTGGAACTCGCAGGTGTAGCACCCCTCATCCTTGGTCTGGATGGGCTGGATGGTCAGATGGGAGTCTCCCAGGGAGCTGTTCAGGGCCACGCGGCCCCTGAAAGGCCCAAGCACCAGGGGGGGCCCGTGCCTGGAGTAGGACGCCACGTTGGTGGCGTCGCCCTGCTCCGCCGTCTTCCTCCACAGGACCTGTCTCACCTGTTCAGGGAGGCCAAACGAGCACGACAAGGTGGCCATCTTGCCACTGACGGCCGTCTTGTTGCCATCGGTGCTGGCGTGCGCTAGAACACACAATCATAATAATTAATAATAGCTATAGCAATATATTGAGCAACCAATTGTTATTATCAAGAATTGTAAAATAATAACATACAAAATATAATAAAAACGTTGTTGTATTTCTGTGCGTAATTAGCATTGCATGGCTTCTTTATTTGTGACAGCCCGCTGCATCTTGAACTCATCACTTGGTCGTATATTCGAGTGGATTCGACTCGACATGGTCAAGAGTTTTTGTGGAATACTGTTTTTTCGTATTTTTCATTAATCCGGCAAAGTTATGGGGACTAAAGCGATAAAATATCAGTCGAACAGATCCACAGTCATCTACCAGGTAAGAAAGTACATAAATATACACGTAAACGCATAGTTTGTAACCTCTATCCACTACAGAGCGACAGAGCCTACATCGCGCACTGGACATGGTCCGAATGTACATTCTGAAACAGAACCTGCACATTTACAGTAAATAGTATGATGAAGTCATTAAGCCTCTTACTGTGATCTCATCTCATTCATTTTGCCTACGAATAGTGGCATGTGAGTGAAGCACAACCAGCTGAATATTTAGGGTTAAATTAATCAGTTTTTCACAAATTTCTGCTCTGTATGTGGATCGATTTGGATGAAACTTAAAACGGTTCAAATGACACCTTAACCGTGTTCGTAGCTTATGTCACTGTTGAATTCCAGATACTTTGAGCCAGGTTGGACATATTTGGGGTTGAATGCATTGGACTGCGTCCGTTTGTTTAAAATTGGTCAGTTCACTAATTTCTATTCCATATGAAGATCGATTTGGGTAAAACTTAAACCATGACATGTTTGTGACATACCGGGTCAAACAAGACATAATCGTGTTCGTAGCTTCTGCCATTCTTCTATTTCAAATAGATTTCGATTTCAAAATTCTGAGAATTTTCTCCAAACAATATCAATAAGGGATCCAGCCCGCAGGGCTGCAGTAAGCAATACACAGGCATATACTGTAGCTGCAGGCAGCAATACAAATACACCAATTACAAATTTTCGAGTTCCCATGGAACGTAGCATCACGTCTTTACATCAGCATTATGTCTAAAGCGTGTTCTATTTTCAGATTTTCCATTGAATGCAGCATCTGCTAACATAATTACGCGATGGGTCCTGGTGACACGCAGAATTACAACCACAAGCTGATACACTTGTTGCGTGTTTTGACTTTATCCTAAAAATTAGAAGGTGGCTGTCTACTGCCTATTGTCCACGGAGTCCTACCTCACAGTGTCTCTGTGGAAGGAAATCACTAAGAAGTTCCCAACAACACAGTTCCATTCAAACAGATTGAGCACTGCATATCCCTCAGACATTCCATCAACTTTTGAAACTTTCACAGGACTAAAATAAAACAAGATTCAGATCATTTTTTCTGGAGCTGCTAGCAACTCCATGTGGGAGGACACAAACATGGAATATGTTTTGAACTGGCTTGAATGCTGCAGGAGGTACACAGCACTTGGTTATGCCATGGGCACACTACACGATTTTCAAAGTTTTCAGATCGCTGTACTGTTCACACTACACAACTTTCTGTTTTGTGATCAGCAATCTTGCAGTCTTGTGATTTCACTCTACATGACTGATCGGTGACGGGGGGGGGTCACACATTACAAGATCTTTCACCAGGAGGAATCCCCAACGAGTATGTCGGATCACCAAACTACTTATGTCACAAAAACACGCTGGAAACACCGGAAATGACATGATACCATGTGCAGGACAGGATCATTTATTTTTTATAAGATTCTTGATCACTGTAAAAAACTGAATAAGAACAGAATTCAAAAAATAAATATATTTAAAACCTAGAGAAGAAAAGTAAAATAGGTATATGTATGTGTGTTACTGGCTGCTGCTCCGCGCACTCCCATCTCCCCTTCTCGACTCCTCCCCTTCCTCCGTCACTCCGTGTCTGCTCTCATTGGCTGTAGCGCGTTGTGTCCCCTCCCAACTTGACCCTGACGCAACCAGATATTAAACCTGCTTGATATCTCGCCGGTGTCGGCGAGCAGTCGGATCGTGTTGTGGGCCGTTCACTCCATGCACTCCTCGTTCACGGGAGCGTGCTGTGATTTTCATCCGATCTGGGGCTTATTTACAAAAAGGGCAGAAGCATAAAACATCAGCGGCGATGAGTCTACACCACGCACTAGGGTTGGAACTGTATACCGTTTTAAGTTATACCGCGGTATCAAGCAACCACGGTTCTAAACTAAGCCTTTCCCTGTAATACGGTGCCCTCGGTATAGATTTCTGCGGCAAAATCGAAGATGTAAACTTTAATCCACCCTCAACTTAGCAGACACGTTGCACCATCCTCGTTTTCAGCGGCAGCAGCAGAACTGCTCTACGCCAATGTTTTACGACACGGTGCTTTATGTTACTTGCGCGCACATGGAAGCGAGTGTAAACAAACGGGGCTTCGGGAAATTACTCATAGGATGGATTATTCCAGCATTTGGCCGTCTGCTACTGTGCGGCGGCAACATAAGTTGAGGTGAATTAAAGTTTACATCTTCAACTTCAACTAAATTGGATTTTGATATATGTCACTTATTTTGCCTCTCCTGTGAATTTAAAAGGCTCGACAAGCACCTTCCTGTGCTGCCCCACATCAGAGGCTTTACCCTGTGTTTTTCTTGCCTCTTACTCTACAAAGATCTTACTCCACAAACTCATCTCGCTCCACCACCCAAAGTTTTCGAACATTGTTGTGTTGGTGATGTACTGACGTTTGGCTACTTCGGGTCAAATTTTGTTGGTTTTTCATTTATTCCTGCTTCATATGTGGATTGATTTGGATGAAACTTGAACCACGAGATGTCTCGTGACGTCCCGGTTCTAATAACACCTCAACCGTGTTCCTAGCTTTAGCGGTCGTCCTGTTCGACACTTTTAGCCCAAGAAATGCCAAGGAGAATGAAAATAATAAAAATCCAAACAATAAAATTTGGGGTAATTTAATAATAATACTTTATTTATTATTATTTATATTAATTAATAATTATTTATTCAATAAATAACTATAAATCAGGAAGTTTTGATACATTGATATCTCTGGAACGTCTGTAAATTCTGACAGCGATGTTATTGGGTTTTATTTTGTAGAACTTACTCTGGTGTGTGTCAGTTGTCCTCAGAAGTAGATATTTATGATGTTAAATACGCTGCGCTCTGTTTAATCCAGTTTTCTTCTGGTAAAATAATACCGGTCACTTTGTAACTTTGTTTGGTTAAGAGTTTGTATCTTATTCCTTTAGTTAAAGTCCCATCGCAATAACATCTGTGCTTGAGAATATTTTGTTACGGTTTGAGTTATTGACTCAGGTTATTTGTGTACTCTGTCAACTCGCGCATGGGGGCAACAATTTCTCCATTGTAGCATGCTTGGCGCCATCTTGGTGAGGTGGCGTCACAAACTTCTTCACCAATACTGAACTGATCTGGATGAAACTGGAACAACGCCATGTTGGAACTGCCCCAAATTCACATCTTATGCAGATTGTCTGTGAGTTTGTCAAATCCATGACATCCAGAAAAGTCTGACGTCACTCCCATCTACACGCGCCGTCAGCTTGGTGCGGACCCGGTTGCTGACCAATCAGTAAACTGCAATGCTATCATGTGACTGAGCGCATCATCATTTGCGCATGCGTTGCACCGATGACAAAAAATATTTTTTTACTAAATTATTCCACAATAATGCACTGATCTGGATTAAAATTGGAGGACGGCATGTCGCGACTGTCGCGAATACAGATTTTATTCATCTCGTCTGTGAGAGCAGCGGATCCATGACATCCATAGACTACTGACGTCAGTTTTTCATTAAGAAAAACAATAGGGCCTTTGGGGCGGGACCCATAATGATTATACATTTGGATTTCCGTAAGAAAAAAAAAAAGATATATGAATTCATACTTTTAATAATGCTTTTTTATATTGAGTTTAAATTCAAAGTTCTACAGTGAAAAACCCAAACGGTAGAAAACTGTAACTCTTGTGTTTACTGGAGTTTCATTAGACTTTGATGCTAAGTAGACAATAATTATTATGAGATCCTGCAGGTTTACAAGCAGGGATCTGGGAGCAATCAGAGAGTGTGTGTGTGTGTGAGTGTGTGTGTGTATGTGTGTGCGTGTGTGTGTGTGTGTGTGTGTGTGTGTGTGTGTGTGTGTGTGTGTGTGTGTGTGTGTGTGTGTGCGTGCGTGTGTGTGTGTGTGTGTGTTTACAGCTAACAACAGGAAGCAACAAAGCATGTTAGATGGGCTCTTTCTGTGTTGTCAGACCCTTTCACTTCCTGGTTCACAATGAAGGACCCCGAGGGGTCCCCACACCCCACGTTGAGAACCTTTGGAATAAAACGTCTCACTGCTAACGTTTTGGAAATGCAATGACGGTGAAGTACTAAAATACTAATCATTTTGCTAGGGACCCTGTGGAACCCCTGGAAGGACCCCCTCCTGATACTGACCCGTGACGCTCAGGCAGGTGGTGCTCTCTTGTGTCCCGCTGGGGAAGATATCGAACACGCAGCGGTAGCATCCCTCGTCGCCCCCCACCACCTGGGGAAGGGTGATTGCTTCCCTGTGCGTGTCTCTGGCAAGCTCCACATGCCCCTGGCGACTGATGATGCGGGCGGGCACACGGGGGTCGTCCACGGTGGGCTCGTACACTATCAGCGCCAGGCCTCGCCCATCCAGCCAGCGCCCCTGGCGGATCCGTGCGCCTGCCGCCACTGTGACGGTGCAGCTCAGTGTGACCGCGTGGCCGATGACGGCGCTGAGGTGGGCGGGGGCCGAGACCTCAGCTAACGGCCACATACACACACGCACACACACACACACACACACACACCAGATAAGATAAACTACAGTAAGATAGACTTTATTGTCCTGAAGGAAATTTGTCTTGGACACATACTGTACAGTAGTATCTGCTGTCAAAAATCCAAATAAATACAAAAAACATAGTCCATGCATACAGTACACTACATACTCAGACTGTCACCATCACACGCACACACACAATACCTACAGTACTGCACAGACTGCCATCAACCAACAAATTGCACACTGCCCGTCGTACAAGATGCCATACTGCAGCATGCGCTCAGCAAGACCCTCAGCCTACAAAGGAAGTGTAGCCACCGTTGGACGCTATTGCAGACATTTTCTACCTGAACACTCAAACACCATCTCCTCTGTTTTTTTAATGTGTTAACACACACAGATTATCATTAACCAAAATTTATAAGAAACAGTTTTGTAAACTAAAATTAAGATACACCAAAATATACAAAGAATCACCAGCAGTGGTAGAAGAATTAAAATAAAATTGACAACATTTTAATGACAAAAAAATATATAGTAATTCAGATGTCACTATGTTAGAAATTGATGTTCAAATATGATTCGTTTAGTTTTAGTTTGTTTTTTTTCCATCAAATGTACTTTTCTTATTTCATTAAAATCAAATAGGAACATACTGATGGAAGACATTCATATCCTATTAGTACATTTACATAGTACACAAAGATAATACTCAAATACACTAAAAATTAATTCTACTCAAGTATTAAAGGTTTAAACTTTAAACTGAATGCACGGAAATATTCCAAAGTCAAAATGCTTTTCATGACATCCATCTTTCTAGTACTTTCCAGTCCTGTATGTACATTGTCATAAACTTGAAGCTGTTTAAAGTATTCCATGTACTTTTAAATGTAGAATTGCACAGGTTACGTGTGTGTGCGTGTGTGTGTGTGTGTGTGTGTGTGTGTGTGTGTGTGTGTGTGTGTGTGTGTGTGTGTGTGTGTGTGTGAACAGTACCTTGGGTTATGGGGAGAATCATTCCCACAATGCAAAGCGACATAATATGGTGGAACATGGCAGCAGCAGCAGCTGACCTCTCCGAGACTCCCTCAGAATAAAGATCGATTCACACCGAATCCGACAGTCGGATCCCCTCCCCCTAGTGGCAGTCAAATGAACTGCACCTGCATGAAAGAGATTTATTGATAGTGACTATGGTGACATCCGACATAACGTTAATAATGTTGTTATTTTGAAATATGTGACTTATTTACTTCGTTTTACTTCGCCCAATTTCAATTAAAAAAAAAACTTGAACGAATGAAAAATGAAATGTGATCACATCCCAGATCCTCAAACGCACATAGAGGCAGCGCAGAAGGGGCAGGGCTTATTGTAGATGGTGTGGGGAAATATCTAACTATCGAAATGTGAAATATCGAATTGAATAACGCAAGACTGTGGCAATGATTGCAAAAAAACCCTCAAACCTAAGCTTGAAAAGCTGAGGTGTCCAAGATACGGCCCTGGGCCACAGGAGGATTTGAGAAGATCGATAGATTGGAATATAAGACAAGTACAATAGAGTGATAAAGATGTAGATAGAACAAGAAATATAACAATAGAACGATATCGATAGATCAGCCCAGAGCAGCTCACATTAAAAAAAAATCAGCATTAATATTAATAATGAAAAAAAGTAATAGAGAAAAAAATGGCAATAGAGAAAAAATAGAGAAAATAAATTGGTGATATTCAAGAATAAATGTAAAAATAAACGAGACATGAGACGACAGCTGCGGTGACATTTTCCCTGTTGTTTTGGCTCAAAAGAGCTCGCACAGAACTCTTCAAAAAAGCAATCCAGACCACATGAAGTACTCAAACGATTTATAAAAACATTTTGGGCCACACTTATTATTAATTTACCTTAAATAGGTCACCATGGTAACTTATCCACTCAATGTCATAATCCACAACTACAACAACAGGTACACTGCGTGCCTGGCCGGGCACGGCACGTCGAGCCGTGCCCGGCTAAACGCTCTAATTATCCAACGTCTAGACAAGATGAGCCACAAGATCTCAAAATCAGACCTCCCAGAAATTGCAGTTAACACATGTGTCATAAGCTGCAATTATTGGATTGTACTGTGTGTGTGTGTGTGTGTGTGTGTGTGTGTGTGTGTGTGTATGTGCGTGGGTGGGTGCGTGTGTGCGTGTGTGTATACCTGAGGCTGCGGAAGCAGGCAGCAGAAGTACCGATAGAGGTAGCAGCTGAAGTACCAATAGAGGTAGTAGCAGAAGCACTAGTAGAGGTAGCAGCAGAAGTACCAGTAGAGGTAGCAGCTGAAGTACCGGTAGAGGTAGCAGCAAAAGTACCAGTAGTGGTAGGAGGAGAAGTACCGTACAGGTAGCAGCAGAAGTACCAGTAGAGGTAGCAGCAGAAGTACTGATAGAGGTAGCAGCTGAAGTACCAGTAGTGGTAGCAGCAGAATTACCAGTAGAGGTAGTATTAGAAGTACCAGTAGTGGTAGCAGCAGAAGTTCCGATAGAGGTAGCAGCAGAAGTACCAATAGAGGTAGTAGCAGAAGTACCAGTAGAGGTAGCAGCTGAAGTACCGGTAGAGGTAGCAACAAAAGTACCAGTAGTGGTAGGAGGAGAAGTACCAGTAAAGGTAGCAGCAGAAGTACTGGTAGAGGTAGCAGCAGAAGTACCGATAGAGGTAGCAGCAGAAGCACCAGTAGTGGTAGCAGCAGAAGTACCAGTAGAGGTAGCAGCAGAAGTACCAGTAGAGGTAGCAGCAGAAGTACTGATAGAGGTAGCAGCAGAAGTACCAGTAGAGGTAGCAGCAGAAGTACCAGTAGAGGTAGCAGCAGAAGTACTGATAGAGGTAGCAGCTGAAGTACCAGTAGTGGT
Organism: Zeus faber; assembly: GCF_960531495.2. Taxonomy (NCBI): domain Eukaryota; kingdom Metazoa; phylum Chordata; class Actinopteri; order Zeiformes; family Zeidae; genus Zeus; species Zeus faber. The sequence goes on from NC_137189.1 coordinate 27,377,702, forward strand.
AGCAGCAGAAGTACCGATAGAGGTAGCAGCTGAAGTACCAGTAGAGGTAGCAGTAAAAGAACCAGTAGAGGTAGCAGCTGAAGTACCAGTAGAGGTAGCAGCAGAAGTACCAGTAGAGGTAGCAGCTGAAGTACCAGTAGAGGTAGCAGCAGAAGTACCAGTAGAGGTAGCAGCACAAGTATCAGTACCAGTGTCAGTCTCAGTGAGTTTTAGGTTTAATTGGAGCCGGCACCAATTTGATTGCATCTGTCACCCCTCAGCACCTACCAGAGCATATTTTCTCCCTGTGCGTTCCCCATTTTTCCAACAAAAGAGATAAAAATTGTGTTGTTTTTTTTAAATTTTAGATTTGCTTTTTTAATTTACGAACGACGACCCCCCCCCCCCCCCCCCCAGACACACTTTTTTTAACAGTACCAGTACCAGTACCAGTACCAGTAGCTGTAAGCTTTGGGACCAGAGCCCACCAGCAGGTCTCACCCCCAGAGCATTGTGGGAGTTTTTCCATTTGATCTTTTACGACAGCGAACATGTGCTGCCCGCCTTTCCACGTGAAACCCAACAGGGGGCCACCTTGAAGCAGCCGCTGGACGTAAAGTGGCGGCTGTCCTGTTACCATGGTTACAGGTGGTAAACACAAAGCAGAGAATCCAGGTGAAGTGGGAGCATCACTTTAGATCAGTAAATCACAAATCCCACATTGAATCCTGAACTTTGAATTAAAAAAATATTATATATATCAAATATATATCAAATTATTATTATCAACTTGAAAAGCATTAACACTGTTTTTAAGGTCACATTTTACTTAATGTTATGATCCCTGTTTCATTAATCCATTCAAGTTTTATCCAAATACGCAACTTTTTTCAAAACTTTTATCCTTTTTTATTAATGTTATCCAAAATGTATTAAACTTTTCAAAAGTTATATCCAACTTTTGTCCAGACTTTTACCATATTTCCAACTTTTATCCGAATTGCATCCAACCTTTCAAACTGTTCGTTTCAACTTTCAACAAACAACCAGTAACTAATATGACTTATCATCGATCCGTTAAAAGAAACCGAAACAAACCAAAACCTGCAAGTCCGCAAAAATATTCTTCATTGAACTTTGATTTAAAACAAACAAACAAAAAACATTTAACCTTCTGAAAACTTGATTCAAATGTTTTTAAGTCTTTGTCTTATATTTGCTGTCTTATATTTCTGCTGTTGTAGTGCTAGGTCTGGAATATAAATGTAAAGAATTTAATCAAAAGTATTTAGATGTCCAACTTCCTCCTCTTACTCCACTTACTTCTATGTATTCCAGTGCAGGTGCCAGATGTTGAGCAGATCCTCAAACTGGGTCTGATGTTCTGCAGATCCAGGTTCTGATGTTCTGCAGATCCAGGTTCTGATGTTCTGCAGATCCAGGTTCTGATGTTCTGCAGATCCAGGTTCTGATGTTCTGCAGATCCAGGTTCGGATGTTCTGCAGATCCAGGTTCTGATGTTCTGCAGATCCAGCTTCTGATGTTCTGCAGATCCAGCTTCTGATGTTCTGCAGATCCAGCTTCTGATGTTCTGCAGATCCAGCTTCTGATGTCCTTCAGACCCTCTATGTTCACTCCGAAGCAAGAGGAGGTTTCTGTCGTTCTGAGCACAATCCTGGCTGCAGAGCCTGACGCGCTGAGCTCTTCCACCCGGTTCCTCCCCCTCAAATGACCTCAACAGCACGCTCTGCTGGGAATGAGCGAATTACGACCAAGGGTTCCCACAATACAAGGGCCCCTCCCAGGGGCCCTCGTAAGAACTGCAGGTGGAACAAAAAACATCCATTCACTTTAGCGAAGCGACCGCTGTACTTGGTCGCCTTGCCTCGGGTCAGGTGACCAAGAAACACATCCAATTAATCACAGGCATGGGTGTGACATCAGAGCAGTATGAGGTCACAGGAGTATGACGTGCAGAAAACTGAAAAAACCCAAAACATTAACAAACCAGAGCACTAGACACCAAGGAGTTGATTCAGTCCTCCTTAAGTTAGAAAACATATTTCTTGTGTCTAACGCAGCTGTTGGAAGAGCTTTTGCAGGAGTTAAACTATTTGATTGGTTCTCTTACTCTGACGATTACACCAGAGTCTATGAGCCAAGTATTACAACATAATTGATGCTAGTTTGACCAGTCAGTTGTTAATAAAAACTCCAGTTAAAAAAGAAATGGAGATAAAGGTCCACTTTGCAGTGCTTGGAGGCGAAAGGCTTACTATAAGAGCCACTTTACTGTAGTGGAACCAGTGGATTATATACTTGACCGAAATAATAGTCAGTCATTTCAATATATTTCAATTCCAAAAAAGTCTTGGCAGCAAATTCTTGACTGCCAGACGAACGACCACAGAGAAATTGTATGCATATATACAAATCTTTGATGGTGCCTTCTTCAACGAAAATGGACGGTTGTCTAAGCAGGAAAGCATTTCATTGATATTATACGTTGATGAATGTGAAATATGTAATCCCCTTGGTACATCCAAGAGGAAGCATAAAATATTGTGGTTTGTATTGGATTCTGGGTAATTTTCCACCAGGCTGTAACTCTGCTTTGTCCTCCATCAGTTTGACTGCTTTAGTCAAAAGTAATGATCTGAAGTGCTATGGGTAGAACCTGTAAATTATGATCTTGTAACTTTGAAACAGAGTGGGATATTTCTGAAAATGTGTCGCTGACAACCTTGGTGCAAACAGTGCTGCTGGATTTGTTGAAAATTTCTCAGGGTCATACGTATGTGGATTTTGCACTGTGGAAAGATCAGAGTTCCAGACTAAACAAGTTAGAGATGGAGTCTCTACTTTGAGAACAAAAGACATTCATGCAGATTAATTTATGGCTGAAGTACAAGATGGGAAGCTACTACCCTGGGAACCAGACGAATCTGCAGGTCATGCTTCATTTGCTCTGCACAATACGTCTAGCCACCCTCCCGTTCAAACAGTTTTCCACCCAACTTTGCCAGGGTCGGGCCAATCAAAATCGTTTATCTAATATGGGGCGGGGTTGATACGATGATGATGCAGAGGAGAGCCGTTGATGCACCTTACCAAGATGGCTGCCACTGACGTGGCACTTACCGTTTTTTGAGCAGGAAAATCTGGTGAAGTTTGACATATTTAAATCTCTCTGGTCATAATGTCTGGTAAAAAATAATTTCCACGCAGTACGATTTGAATTCGTGCTTGCCAATAAAACAAGTACGACAATTATCACCATATTTTTTCACTGGATGTCAAAATAAAATAGGCTCGATCATTTCGATCAAAAATTCTGCAGATCTGCTCATTTCCACGTTTGGCAAGTTGCAACGGAAAGCCAATCAGTTTGGACGATTCAAAGCTGACCTTTCACCTCAAACCAATCACGTTTGTCAATATAAAATAAGCCCCGCCCCCTTCCTCATGATCAATTTGCACTTGTCAACACAGTGCACACAGAGCGGAGACAGAGCCGCAGAGTCGAGAACCCTGAGAACAAGCAGAAAGATGATGTGTCGTTGGGACACATACATCCATAGTTTGGTTTCTTTTGGGATATTTAAGTTCCGACCCAAAGCAGACGGTAAATATCCATTGTGTTGTAAAATATGTCGACGAGTCATAGAGCACCACAAAGTTTATTAATTATTTATTATAGTAAATAACATAAATGATTATCATAAAGCTCTTTATTATTAGAGCTACTTTCCATATATATTTCGTTTTTAATTGTATCTGATTGTAATGTTAATTTAAAGCATCTGCATGTGTTACTTATTGTTCATGAACAGAAATTATTTGATTTCAAGTAGTACTATGCTTAATATTTTTTTAATTTATTTTTAAAACGGCATTAACTGACCGGATTTCTTTTATTTTAAATATTTAATAATCATTAATCTACATGCCTTCATGAATTCATTCTTTATATAGCCTGCCTTTCAATTGTTTTCAAGCTCAATAAACACATATAATATTTGACCGGAATCTCTCCCATTTGGTGTTGTGAAAGTGATTGCTGTCCACTGGATCGGCTATTATCTGTCACAGATAACCCATATGAATGAAATATTGTAATTTTGATTCATAAACAACCTTTCGGTCACAAGGTAGGATTTACAATTACTTTTTGACAAGTGCAAAACTGAATTTAATGGTTTGAAAGTGCAAAACTGCATTTTTAGATTAGGTTAAAAGCGGGTGTCCATAATCTGTCAAATATAACTATCAAGAGTGAAATTAAGTCATTTTGAGGCAGCAACAAACTTCAAGTCACAAGGGAGGAGCTGCAATCCCTTTTTGCCAAGTGGAAAACGACATGTTACTGGTTTTGGCCCTTTAAAGGCATTTCAACAGGTAAAAATTACTGGGTGGGCTATAATCTTTAAAATATAACTCTAATGAATGAAACCAAATAATTTGGTAGATGCTGCAATCACTTTTTGGCGGACAATCCTTTTTTGGTACGCCACCGGCACCAATTTGTTCTAACGTAAACTCTGTCAGAAAGATGTGTTTGCCATACATCCGACAGGATTTGGTAAAAGTTTAATTTACCAACTCACTCGCTCAGTGCTACGTCACATGTTTCGTTGCTCTGATTGGTTGTAGGTCTTCAGGTCTATACAATAGCATCCAGAGACATTTTGGTCTTCGTCCATTGGTCAGGCCCCTTGGAAATCAAAAATGAACGGAGAGATTCCAGACTACTATGCATTTGCGGATTGATCTGGCGATGCCAGGCTAGGGAGCTGAAGGACTCAGCTCAAATTGCAGGGGTGTCCAGAGTTGTCGTAATCTCCCTGAAATCCAAAGCTACTACTGATGCTTTCCCCACTGTCTGACAGAGATCAGGAGAAGGAACAACGAAGGGTCATTGCATATTATTTTTGTGTTCTAATCAAGATGAGGCACCAGAATAATCAGCAAGTTATCACAGAGTAGGAGTCAGGCCAGTGATATTTTTGTCCTATACCTTGTTCATGCAGTAGTTACTGCATAACAGTACAAAATGATGCCGGTGATGTTTTGTGTTTATGTGTCATGTACCCTTCTGTATGACTTTCAGAGTTACCTGGAGCAGCTCACCATGGCAGTGTTTGTCATTCGAAGGGACATTGGCATTATCATTGAGGGCGTGGAGGTGTTGCATGAACTGATTTCAGTCACCTCGGCTTGTGCCCTGCTTCTAGGTGTGATATATGTTCTCAAATTACCTTATCCAAAACCTCTTCATTTCATTTTTGAAGTCCTCCAGAAAGTCATCATGCAGCTTCAGCAGACAGCCCCAAAGTCCAAAATCTAAATGACAGATTTCAAAGCTTGCAGTAACGACACACTATGATGTATTCCTCCATGATGTACTCCTCTGGGCCAAAAAAATGCCCAGAGGAGGCCAAAAGTGCCATTTTGTGGAAGCACAATGGGGTTTAGATGTGTAAAAACTGAGCCTCTTTTGGATGTTGGGACTTTGTATGATTCAAGAGGTAATAAAGGGACAACAAATACTCCTTAATTCCTAAAACCACAATGTGAAATGCTTTTACACTGATTTTGTAATGTCTGAATGTGTACAGTTAACAGTGTTCAATTACACCGTTCAATCTCATAATAGTCACTGGCTATAGCTGGTTAAAGGGGTTTATGTATTGGAAGAATTTTGCCCAACTCTTGTGCAATTTTTTGTACCGATGTGATAACATTACGTGTTTACGCTGTTATGCATATTATGTATATTTGCATAATACTTTGTTGCACTGCTTTGCACTGTTAAATCTGCATGTAAGCAAAATACATTTGTGGTCCTAATAACTGTTATGCATCTTTTGCAAATTTGTTATAGATAAAAGGACATCAATGATAAATTGAATGCATTGAATGCATAATGTGTTGGTCCAAAAGTGTTGGTGACCGCAAAGTTAAGTACTGGATTGATAAGTAGCACAGTAAGAGTAGCAGCACCGTTAAAATCGTGATCATACCCATCCCTACTGGTACCCCGTTCCTCCGTGCCTCGTCCCCACACTGTTTTTAGTTATTTTATTTGGAGGAAAGGGGCACAGCTCTCTGCGATCGGTGTCACGGATGCTTCACACATGTAAAAATATATTTTACCTCAACCGAAGAAGGTACAACACCTTTATTAGAAGCAGGCTTATATCAGAGGCAGGCTTTTATATCAAATTATTTTTAATAAGTATATTTGATCATATTTTAGTATAAATTTTAAATGAAACCTTTGCATGGCATGACACCTTCTGGGTGTCATGCCATGCAAACACATGGATAGTAAAAAAAAAGAGAGCTAGTAGCTACCCTAAAAGTTGCACTTGTGGTTGTAGTCGCCGGGGGAATTACAGTGTCTTCTCTTCTGGAAGGACGAGACTTTCTTGCTGCTGAAGTGGTGAGGATGATCTGGAATGTTCCCAGGAATCTGGCAGAGTTCCAGCTCTTTCTCTGGAAGTCATTGAACACCACCAAGTTACCTGTTCGGGGGTCATGCAGTAGTCCTTCGAGTGGGGTGGGTAGGGCAACTTTGACCTGGGCACTTAAACACTTGGGTGAGAGACATACATTATGACAACATTGTTTGGTCTATGTCCACTGATGTTAAAGTGCGGTACGTGGAATAAATTGGTGATTCCCAAACAGTTAAGTTGAATAGACAACTACAGTCTCAGCACCAAATATAAATGCATGCACCCTCGTGGAACAGAATAGTACTATCACAATGTCTAATATGTAGGGGATAATGATCATAGAATATCAATTGGACTACAAAATAACCAACAGTGTGTAAATCGTGCAGGTTTTTTCAAATTTTCCAAGAACACATTTCTCGCATGTTGCCTAAACATAATCCCGTCCATACAATCCATTAATTATGTTGAAATGAGTAACATCTAAGAGTGAAAAATCCTAACTGGACATTCTGATTATAACTGGTTTACATGATGTAACTCATGTGTGGCCTTTGCCAGAGGGAGACAGATCTAATTGCATTGGTCTCCCTGTCAGCACTTAATGCTGGGACGTTCCGGTCACATCATGTGATCGTCATTACTACTGGCAGGCATGAAACTAGACTGAGGACATTAATCTTTGGAGGGAGTGTGTCCAGAAGCCCTCAGCATCTTCCTGGGAGTAGATGCAGATGACATGATCAAGGAATATCTTGTAAGTTTCAACAGTAATTTGGATGTCGAGTAAAACGGATGTAATAGGGACTGTAATAACAACCATAACACCTGGAGCTTGGTTGGATTGATTACATGTATTTGTAATCTTGTCCATATTGGACATAATGTAATGGCTAGCAACAATAAAAAACATATGTGACCCACCAATCAACCAAATATTTCTAAAGCTATGTTTCTGAGATAATCTAAATAATAATGAGATAAAAACTCAACATCCGAAAAGTCAGGCCGTACCTGACCCAATATGCCACTCAACTGCTGGTACAAACCTTGGTGATGTCCCGTCTCGACTACTGCAATGCCCTCTTAACAGGCTTGCCGGCCTGTGCGGTGAAGCCACTTCAGATGATACAGAATGCGGCGGCGCAACTGGTGTTCAACCAGCCAAAGAGGTCACATGTCGAGCTCCACTGTTGACCTGTAGCTGCCCGCATCAAGTTCAAGTCTCTTATGCTGGCCTACAGAGTGATTGTTGGGAATGCTCCCGCCTACTTAAATGCTCTTGTAAGAGCACATGTTGCCCCCCGGATGCTGCGCTCGTCAAATGAGCGTCGCCTGGCTCTGCCGGCCATACAGCCACGGCAATCCAGGCTATTCTCATTTGTAGTTCCACGTTGGTGGAACAAGCTGCCAAAAATGACCAGAGCGGGGACCACCCTCTCTGTCTTTAAGAAGCACCTGAAGACCCAGCTCTTCAGTGAGTACCTCCTGTCCTAATCTACAATTACTTAGCACCACCTTGCAGTATTTATTGTTACACCAATGTTGTTGTTACACTAATCTCTGTCGCAATGTAGCTGAATGTTATTCTCCCTTGTAAGTCGCTTTGGATAAAAGCGTCTGCCAAATGACTTAATGTAAATGTAAATGTAATAATCTCCTTCAAAGTTTCCCCCAGTCTTGGTTCATTCAGCCAGCTCCCAGAATGCAAATGGGGTTGACAAACAAACAAAGCCACATGGCTGTGTAACATAATGCTGAATTGGCCAATCACTGCTTTGTTCTTGTGTTTTGAGGGAATGTTAAACAGCGTCATCAACACACAACTATTTTTTTTAAAGCTTTTATTGAACAGTAAGAATATACATGTTTTCTGAAAGTGGAATTATTTTAGAGTTTAAAAGTACGGACAACACAACAAAACGTAGAGTCTATCAATAATATGAGTCTTTGAAAATCTGAAATCCAAAATCTGAAAATCTGCCAATTACTAACCTCAACGGACTTCATCACATCATCAACTTCTTCTGTTGTAACAACAACGGCCGTATCGTATGTCTCCTCCGATGGTTCTTGAAAATATTCCATTTCATCGACACATTCAGGTTGAAATCTGCTGTTTGAAATGATCTCCAAGTCCAGGATAATATCAAATTCAGCTGCGCTGTCGTACTCAGCGTTGCTGTCGGAGAACTGACTATCATCGCGGAAAATGAAGTCCAGTACGCGCTGCTCACTTGGATGTGTTGCACTTGTCAGATTAAGGTCCGCGAAATGATTTAGATCGTCCTCCACCTGCTTCTCGTAATCCATAACAACACAGGGAAATGAAAGTTTTCACAGACAAGTGAAACTGGATCCTCGTCTTGTTTACGGAAGTGACGTCAGGATTTCTTCCTCGATGGTACACATTGGTACACGCCCCCTCCACAACGATGTTTCCGTGTATGTGTAAAAGTAGTATGATTTAAAGGTTGAACTCTATTAAAGCGGTTTCACATTGTGACTTCACATCACATGGAATATGGATGAATGATCTTCACCTGGACGGCCGCTTTAAAGTAAACGATCGATCGGCGTTGTTCAGCGTCTTGGTAAGTGATCTGCATTTCCCCATGTCATCTAATGGGAATATTTAACTCCACGGTTCAACATTTTTCAACTATTTATGAATCAAACTCAGTTTGGCAATTTTAGAAATGCGACAGCGGGTTTTGGTGCAGTGGGTCACATATTTATATATATATATATATATATATATATAAACAGTATATATTAAATAAATATATATAAATAAAATAACAGTGTGCCATTCCCATCTGGTTCCATACTTCCATACTAAACAGAACGATTAAAACAAACATTCCTCTGTGTTCTCTGTGACGATTGAATGACCTTAAGACAATGAATGACATAAGAACAACAACTAATTGCAGGGTCAGCATTGAGGTGTTAATGTACATAATAGAAGTGTAAGGTTTAGAAGATAAGGTAATTTATATATTTGAGTTATCATATTTATTCAAATATAAACAGTTACTCAATTAAATAGTGGGCCTCTAATAAATGCTGGGGGTGTGGTCAAAACAAACAAATAAAGGCTTAAGCCCTCCCTCAGATTAAGATCAGGGTTAGGGGGAAATCCAAGGATGAACTACTGATGCCTGTTACACAGCATGTGTATACAGTATGCCAGTTAAGCATAATGTACATTTCTGCTGCTTTACTGTAAATTAATAAATTCATGAATATATTATTGCTATCCTCAACACTTTGTTGTCTTCAACTCATTGTATGAGAGGTAAACCTGACTGAGAATTGTAGCGGGGGTTTTTTTTGTCCCACAGTGTGCCGTGTGCGCACCTTATAAGTTATTATTACTTATTACTGCTACTCTATGGAAATACAAATTTGAAGTATATTATTAGTATCTATTGATCCCCATTCTTTTTTAGAACGACAACTAATACATGGGCAGACACACAAGTATAATTGACCATCCGTGCATTATGACTATTGATTGTATGAGATCCTTTTTATCTGTGTTGCTGCATCAACCTTTGTTGTTTATCAAGTTTTTTGCTGTTTTACCTACTACTTACGACTGAAGCAGACTGCAGAATAAGTATCCACAGATACTTAAGGTTGCAGTATCAGTATCGGACATGAATGAGTTGTATTGAGCAATCCCTAGTTTCAATAGTGTCCTCTGGACAAGGGCCTTTGATACTGACCGCCCTCTCAATGCCAATCTGGTAAAGTTGGTCATCAAATTTTGCTGCTTCCCAAATTTGAAGCATAGGAGAAAACATGTCACGTTAGCCGCTGTTAACTGCAGGAAAAAATCTATTCACTAAAGAAGTGCGATTCTGTCTTGTAAGACTCAATCGATTTTTAAAATTGTGATAAAGTCGTTTAATGTTCTCAGTTGTAAAATGCATAACTGTAATATTTCTTAGATCATATGAATACTAACAAAATTGTTTTTTGAAAATCTTTCTACATTGAATAACAACATTATTAGTAACTGAGTGGAAAAAAAATTTTGTTTTTCCTTTAATAATGACTTAATTCTCTCTAAAAAATATTGATATAGGTTCAAAATACAAATTACCACAATATTGTAGCTAAAATACCAGAAAACGAAAATCTACTGTAGTCAAATGGGAAAATTGTCGAATCGAAAATCCTGACGAATTGAGAATCGATTTCTAATTGAATTCTGACCCCAAGAATCAAAATGAAATTGTGAGATTCCCAAAGATTCCCATCCCTATTGTTTTTGCATGCTGCAATTTTGATCTTGCAACACAAGAGCCAGTTTCTATTATTATTGTAATGCATCATGAATACTGGTAGTCCCTGGTTCCAGCATTGACTTTGAGCATCACATGCAGAACTACAGATTTTGTTCCTTTTCATGAATATTTTTCCATTACGAAAGAAGCGGGTTATATTTGTAAAAGGCTACTTCACTTTGACAAACGGTTTCAAGACTTTGCTTTACTCTAACCCAAGGCTACATTTATGTGCTGCCCATTTAGGGAAGATGTTGAGATTGATTCACTCGCATCAAAAATTACACCACTGTTTCACCTGAACTGGTCTGACGCCACTTAACACAAACATAACTTGATCATCGGTGACCTTGTCTTGTATAGCCAGACCTAAATCCACACCTTGTTTTAGCGCTGTGCCACCGCTGGAGTTGTTGTTTCACGTAGCAACCCGGACTTTGAAAACGGTAACACACTAGGGGTGAGCGGATGGATACCAACCAATCCACCGATACTACCGATACTACCGATACTACCGATACTACGTCTCGTTTTGACGATCGATTCTCGTGTGAATAGGATTGATACCAAAAGGGGGATCAGTTTCTCCCTCCAAAATAAGTAATCTTTTTTTTTTTTCTTTCTTATCCTAGCTATAACTTCCCTCACTTTCGCTTACTTGGTGCCCGTCACTGTTCACCTGCAGAACGGGAGATCCTTCCCGCACGCTGTGTGACGTGTCGGCTCTGTGAGTCGGCTTACTTCTGAGAGTCAGTTTTTTTTTGTAAATGAATACAAGACAGAATAACAGGAAGATCCGATGACATATTTGTTAAATACAACCCAGAAATGCCTCACTTTGGTAAAAACGTTGAGAACCAAGCATGGTGTGACTTGTGTATGTTGCGGCGGTCGCCCCCCGAAGTGGTACTTCGGGGGGCGATGATATTATTGCTGATTATTGCTGATGATATTATTGCTGAAATTATTGCTGAGCTGAGCTAAATGATCCGACTCACGAGTGCCGCGTCCCGCATGGAAACGTAAACCCCTCAGTATCGATATCAATATCTGTGATTCTGCCCTGGTATTACTTGGGATCGGATCAAAATCGAATTCTGCGGTATCGAAGCACCCTTATTACTTGCAGATAGCGGAAGGGGAGGAGAATGCCGACTGAAATAGTCGCCCAGTGGCAGGTTTTATACCGCCTACATACGTACATCCGGTGAGTCAGACTAACCAAAAGCAGAACGGAGCATACGAATATCAATTGTCAACTTCAGATAAAATAGAATAACATAAGCCCAAATAATAGACATATAAACTGGCGCAACAGTGTGGGTTTATCGGGAAATCAGGACAATTATTATTTGTCGACATTAATCACGGCAGGAGAATAACGTTGCAACAATAGTGTTTTAATGAGACGCATATTCCAGAATAAATGATATTTTTGAGCCGCTAGAAAAAAGGAGAAGAGAAAGTCCAGATGACGAGCAGGAAATGTGTGTGTGTGGATAGATGGAACGATATTGAGTTATATCCCTAGAGTCATCCGAGTACAGACTTCTTAGTTCCCTCCATTACGCTACTAGATAGTGGGATTGATTTC
>NC_137189.1:27392533-27395033 GCF_960531495.2 Zeus faber
GCAGCGTTCATGTCTTCCCGAACAGACACAACACATCTATACGACTCGAAATGACCGATTTCCGAGTTGTTTTTTTTAATGGAACGCAGCATCAGATCAGTCCATTCAAAGCACAACTTGAATCTGGCCTAAAGGACTTGGTCTGTTGGTGTTTCTATGGGAGCTAGCGTGTTTCATCTAAGGCTTGTGTTTTAATTTATACCGATCAGCCACAACATTAAAACCACTGACAGGCAAAGTGAACAATATTGCTCATCTCGTTCCAATGGCACCCGTCAAGTGGTGGGATGTTAGGCAGCAAGCGAACAGTCAGTTCTTGAAGTTCAAGTTCAAGAGATATTTATCACGTGTTGAAGCAGGAAAAATGGGGAAGCGTAAGGATCTAAGCATTTTTGACAAGGGGAAACTGTGATGGCTAGACCACTGGGTCAGAGCGTCAATAAAAGAATAATGAGAAGTGTTGTCCAAGAACCAAGGACCACTCGCAGAGAGCTTCAGAAAGACCTGGAATTAGCAGGTACAGTTGTTTCAAAGAAAGCAATAAGTAATGCACTCAACCGCCATGGCCTCTATGCACGCTCACCGCGCAAGGCACCATTGCTGAAGAAAAAGCATGTTGAGGCTCCTTTAAAGTTTGCTGCACAACATTTGGACAAGCCAATGAAATACTGGAATAAAAGTCTGGTCAGATGAGACCAAAATTGAACTCTTTGGATGTCATAGCACACACCATGTTTGGAGGAGAAATGGCACTGCACATCACCTTAAAAACACCATACCAGCAGTGAAGTTTGGAGGAAACATCATGGTGTGGGGCTGTTTTTCAGCGTAGGGTACTGGCCGACTTCACATGATCGAAGGAAGGATGAATGAAGAAATCTACCGAGACATTCTTGATAAGAATCTGCTGCCATCTACCAGGATGCTGAAGAACGAGGGTGGACATTTCAGCAAGACAATGATCGCAAACACACGGCCAAGGGAACTCTCCATTGGTTTCAGAGAAAGAAAATAAAGCTTCTAGAATGGCCCAGTCAATCACCTGACTTGAATCCAATTGAAAATCTATGGTAAGAACTGAAGGTCAGGGTTCATAGAAGAGGCCCCCAGAACCTTCAAGATTTGAAGACAGTTTGTGTGGAAGAATGGGCAAAAAAATCATACCTGAGCAATGCATGCGACTAGTTTCTTCATACAGGAGGCGTCTTGAAGCTGTCATTACCAACAAAGGCTTTTCTACTAAGTATTAAATAAATTTCAGCAAGCGTGTTCAATACTTTTTCCCCATTTCATTCCACTTTATTACAAATAACGTAATTTATGGACATATGTTTTGATTTCTTTGTATGTGTGGATTACTTGGGCTGTTACCGACATATGGTGAACGTTTCATGTCAATAAGCCCTATCAGAAATATTTACTGAGAAAAATGTTGACGTGTTCAATACTTATTTCCCCCGCTGTACAGTATATACTGATATGTGCAGTAAAGTGGCATGTGAATAAAATTAGCCTAACAATGGAATCTAATTCCATATTTGCGTTTGATATCTCCAAGTGGCAACATCTACGGTGGGGGAAATAATTATTTGATCCCTCACTGATTTTGTATGTTTGCCCACTGACAAAGAAATGAACGGTCTATAATTTTAGTGGTCATTGTTGGTAGGTTTATTATAACAGTGAGAGACAGAATATCAAAAAGAAAATCCAGAAAATCACATTAAATAAATTATTTTGCATTTCATTGAGTGAAATAAGTATTTGATCCCCTATCAAAGCATGACTTAGTACTTGGTGGAGAAACCCTTGTTGGCAAGTACAGAGGTCAGACGTTTCTTGCGGTTGATTACCAGGTTTGCACACATCTCAGGAGGAATTTTGGACCACTCTCCCTGCAGATCCTCTCCAAATCTTTAAGGTTACGAGGATGTCGTTTGGCAAATCCAAGCTACAGCTCCCTCCACAGAGTTTCTGTAGGATTAAGGTCCAGAGACTGGCCAGGCCACTCCATGACCTTAATGTGCTTCTTCTTGAGCCACTCTTTTGTTGCCTTGGCTGTATGTTTTGGGTCATTGTCGTGCTGGAAGACCCATCCACCACCCATTTTTAGTGTCCTGGCTGAGAGAAGGAGGTTGTCACCCAGGATTTCACGGTACATGGCCCCATCCATCTTTGCCTCGATGCGGTGAAGTCGACCTGTCCCCTCCGCAGAGAAACACCCCCAAAGCATAATGCTTCCACCTCCATGCTTGACCGTGGGGATGGTGTTCTTGGGGTTTTAGTCAGAATTCCTCTTCCTCCAAACACGGCGAGTCGCATTAATACCAAAGAGCTCGATTTTGGTCTCATCTGACCACATCACCATCTGACCACATCACCTTCTCCCAAGCATTCTCTGAATCATTCAGGTGTTCATTGGCAAACTTCAGACGGGCCTGTACACGTCCCTTCTTGAGCAGGGGGACCTTACGCGCGCCGCAGGATTTTAATCCATTAC